>NW_027526189.1:0-105729 GCF_052094955.1 Ictidomys tridecemlineatus
AGCAGTATGGAGATTCCTGGGAAATCTAGGAATGGAACCACCATTTGACCCAGTATTGCCCTTCTTGGTCTATTCCCTGAAGACCTTAAAAGAGCGTACTACAGGGATACTGCCACATCGATTTTCATAGCAGCACAATTCACAATAGCTAGACTGTGGAACCAACCCAGATTCCCTTCAATGGATAAATGGATTAAAAAATGTGGCATTTATACACTATGGAGTATTACGCCGCACTAAAAAATGACAAAATCATGGAATTTGCAGGGAAATTGATGGCATTAGAGCAGATTATGCTCAGTGAAGCTAGCCAATCCCTAAAAAACAAATACCAAATGTCTTCTTTGATATAATGAGAGCAACTAAGAATAGAGTAGGGAGGAAGAGCAGGAAGAAAAGATTGACATTAAACAGAGGCACCAGATGGGAGGAAAGAGAGAGAAAATGGGAATTGCATGGAAATGGAAAGAGACCCTCATTATTATAAAAAACTATATAAAAGAGGTTGTGAGGGGGAATTGGAAGAAAAATAAGGAGAGAAATGAATTACAGTAGATGGGATCGAAAGAGAAGATGGGGGGAGGGGGATAGTAGAGGATAGGAAAGGTAGCAGAATACATCAGTAACTAGTATGGCATTATGTAAAAATGGGAATGTGTAACCTATGTGATTCTGCAATCTGTATTTGTGGTAAAAATGGGAGTTCATAACTCATTTGAAACTATTGTTCGAAGTATGATATGTCAAGAGCTTTGTAATGTTGTGAAAAACCAATAAAAAATACAGTAAAATATTTACCTTTTATTTTGGTGTGACCCTTATACTCTCCTGGGCTATATTTTATACTCTTAACTGAGGCGTTCTAGGATCAGACCCCAATTAAGAGTCTGGTGACAATGTGGGATGATGGATGAGCATCTTAAAGACAATTAGGCTGGGGATGTTGCTCAAGCAGTAGTGCGCTTGCCTGGCACGCGTACGGCCCGGGTTCGATCCTCAGCACCACATACCAACAAAGATGTTGTGTCCACCGAGAACTAAAAAATGAATATTAAAATTTTCTCTCTCTCTCTCTCTCTCTCTCTCTCTCTCACTCTCTCTCTCTCTCTCTCTCTCTCTCTCTCTCTCTCTCCCCTCTCCTCTCCTCTCCTCTCCTCACTCACTCTCTCTTAAAAAAAAAACACAACTCCCCAGGTAGAGTCACCACAGGGTCTTCAATTCAGGGAAAGCTAGTCTCCTCGGGGGAGGAGGGGCTGCTTCTGACAGCAAAGAGGGTTAATGGAGATTTCAGGGTTCAAGGCTCTGAGATTTGTCTAATTCCACTGGTATTTTGCCATTCTAATTAACAGGGTCTCAATCATTCCCCCATTAATGTCCTAATTGACATAAGAGAGACCTGGAGAAATTGTATATTTATAATTTTCTTTGTACTTCTGCAATTTGGAGAATTGGATGTTTTATTCTGATATTAACCTTTATCAGTTTCCAGAGAGAAAAATATTTCTGATGATCTGAACCTGACTTGAAGGAGGAATATAATGCTTGAACCTATCATTTTCTTTCGGTAAGTCTCCTACTCCAGTCAGTAACAGCAGTCTGTAGTCATGTTGTAATGTTCATTCCCACCCTGAAGGTCAATGGTGTTATTACAAAGCTCAGTTTTCCATAGACATTTGATTTCAGGCCACGATAACTTAAAGTCTCTGTTGGGTCATTGCACACCAGGAATTATCAGGTCTCTTTTATCATGGGCTGTGACATCATAAACATATTCAATTCTCTCAGGTCAGACATCCAAACTACCTCCTCAGATCTGTTATCTAGAACCATCTCTGATGTAAACCACTATTGTGGTAAGTCCCACCGTGGTCAGGTAGAGATGAAGAACGACTCTTGATGACTTAGGGTAGAGGAAGTTGACACAGAAAAAAGTTATAAAATGGTTGGGAGATCTGGAAGAAAAAAAGGAAAATAGGGCGGGTGACAACACCCCATATATGAAAACCCTAACTTCCCTAGAAAGAGAAGCTCATTCCATGGTACTGTGACCCACATTCAGGAACAGCTGTCTAGGAGCCTGCACACACAGCTCCTGGTACCAAGGAGATTAGTTCCTGCCTCTACAGGGCTGGTTTGCTGCTGCTGCTTTGGGATCCAAAACAACCCGCTTTCTTGCTTTCCTTTTTTCCTCTCTGCCTAGTGTTTGGCTGATCTTAACAGAACCTCCTAAAATGGAGGCCTGCAGGCAGGGGAGTGTGGGAAACGAGGTTCTCGTACTTTCGGTCCCTCTGGTGTGGGGAAAATACAGAAGGACAGAGATGATGCTGAACACCCACACAAGGTGTCCGACACACTTGAACCTGAAAGTGGGAAAAGGGTGTTTGTGAAAAGAGAGCAGAGAAAGGAGTCTCAGAGATTTTAAAAGCGGGTGTTGGAGTTGAGCTCCAGATACAGACTCTAACCAGGTGCCTCGAAGTCCCTGGGAGGCATCTTTTTTCAGATGACTGTATACTCCAGTTTGAAGATTGGTCTAGACTTTGATCGTGCAAAGGGATGCACACCTTCCAGCCAGCTTCCTCAGGGCACTCTGGACCTCGTTTCTTCTCAGCCTGTGAATGATGGGGCTCAACAGGGGGCTCACCACACAGAAGAGCACAGAGACAAGTGTGTCCATGCCCAGCCTTCTCTGGGCCTGTCAAAGTGGAAGTTGGTTGTTCTATAGAAGACCACCACGACAGTGAGGGGAAATGCACAGGTGGAGAAGGCCTTCCTCCTGCCCTGGGCAGACAGAATTCCAGGATGGCAACCATGATGAGTGCGTAGGAGCATGCAGTGAAGAGGCAGGGGCTCAGGCCCATGGTGGTACTTACCACATGGAGCTCAAAAAAATTAACAGAGGTGTCTGAGCAGGAGAGCTTCAGGAGCAATGGGGTGTCACAGAGAAAGTGGCTGAACTGGTGGGGCCCACAGAGAATGAGTGTGATGGCCAGCACCATGTGTGTAACCAAATTCACCAGCCCACACAGCCAGAACCCAGTCACCAGGCCAACACAGACCTTCACACTTATGATGACTGGGTACTGAGGAGGACGGCAGGTGGCCACACAGCAGTCATACTGGCCACACAGCCAGAAATACGCCTTCTGTGCCAGCACTTGTAACCAAGAAGAAGATCTGGGAAAGGCAGCCGTCATATGAAATGGCCTTCTTCTCCCAGAAGAAGTTCACCAGCAGTACTGGGAGGGTGGTGGATGTTTAGCAGACGTCCAAGAAGCTCAAATTGCTGAGGAAAAAATACATTGGAGTGTGGAGAGCAGGACTGACTCTGGTGGCCACTATTATGAGCATGTTCCCCAGGAGAGTGGTCAGGTAAATGACCAGAAAGAGCAGAAAGAACCAGCCCTGTAGGTTGGAGTGGTTGGAAAATCCCAAGATTATGAATTCAGTGACAAATGATTGATTTCTCATTTCCAATGGTATCATAGTTACAAAACAGAGAAAATGAGACCATGACGAGAATGGAGTGAGAGCACCCCAAACAGGCTTGTTAATCTGCAGCAACATGGCAAACAATATTGTATACAGAGATGCCTTGACTCTGGAAAGAGACGTATAGGTGTGACTTAGAGAGAGTATAACTTCTCACAAACTTTTGCATGGGTGCTCTTTTGTAAGAATAAATGGAGACTTGGTCAAAACCAGCTATCAACCCCTGTGTCTCCTTGAATCTGCAGTATCTCCCTCCTAACACTGTGCTTCACTGTGATGAATTCTTTTTTGTATGTCTGTTATTTCAAGTAATAAGTTTTCATTGTGGAAAAATGAAGAAAATTTAGAAAGTTATTCAGAAGAATAGAACAGTTCACAAAATGAAAGCTCTCTTTGCATTCATCCCATTCTACCTCTATCTATCTTTAAAATATCCAAAGCAAAATTTCCCAATATTGTTGTACTCTATTTAGTTGTTTGCCTTTTAATCTTAATTTCCTAACATGAAATTAAGTTAATATCTCCCTTTTTATTGAACATAGAAACCTTCCATTCCATTTACTATCATAAATATTGGAGTAGAAGCTTTCATACATATGTATCTGTGATCATATCTGATTATTTCTTAAAGGTAAAATTATAAGTCACCTGCTTTTAAATACATTGATTTTTTTCAGTAGAAACTTTTATTTTTGTAAGTTCTATAAGATACAAGAAATTTTGACAAATGATAAATACTTAGGTATTTTTTTTTGTATTATAAGATTTACCTCACCAAACATTACATTTCCTGAAAAAAAATGATTGATACAATTACTGATTTTATATCATGTTACCCATGCTAATCCATGATCCATTGTTTTGAACTAAAATTTCTGTTTCTTTTTCAATCTTATATGAAAAATATTATAGTAAAACAGTAGGCTCTTGGTCCAGATAGATGTGGATTGAAATCCATCTGTTGTTTACTAGATGTTGTTTGTAAAAAAGTCAGCTCATCTCTATTCCTCAGTTTGTTCCTTGCTTAGGATATTAATGATGTCTATTTCACAACTGCTGAAAAAAGTTTTGAGATAATATAAGCTATGTGTCTGGCACATTACATTTACTCAATGCCTTTTATCAAGTTAGAAAATGTCTATCCATTTTTTACTAGTAGATTTTTTTTAATTTTGGTGTATATGTGCTGGGTTTTGAATTCAGAGCCTTATGCATACCAAGCATGCACTCTACCACTGGACTTTGCCCCTAGTTTCATTTAGTTATAGTTTTTATCATAAATAGATATTGAATTTTCTTATTTTCTCTGCATCTATTGAAATGATATATATTTTTTTCTTATTTAGTCTGTTACTATGGAAATTCGGTTGATTGAATTTTTGAATATTGAACCAGCCTTGCATTCTGGAATTGATCTCAATTGACTGTAATGTTATCCTTATTCTATATGGCTGAGTTCAGTTTGTTAATATTGTTCCCTGCTTGCTTTTGTGTATTCTATTTTTGCTGTTCTCCAGAGATAATCTATTTCTTGAAGAATTCTCAGCTGTATTCTACTGTTATTTTCAGTCAATGCATGTTAGTGGACTAGTGGGAAACATAGAAGAGATTTTTGATGTTTCCACGAAGCCCTGCATTAGGTACTGTAAACTCAGTCACAGAGATATGGCCTTCACAGTGACCCACTTTCTAGCAATATGGCTGAGCCTAGTTCTTATTCCTCCCGACGTTAGACATTTCGGCCTGTTCCTTTCCATAGCTGCAAAGGTTTTCCGTTGAGTGTCCTAAAGTAACAGTTTCTGTTACTCTTGCTTCTGAAGATTACAGCTTTTGTTCTATGCAAAAAATCAGAAAATGTGTCTGGGAGGAGTTTTGGCTGCTGTTGCTGCTCTTTGTCCCTCCACCTATCCAAGAAATGATACCGTTAAAAACACTTTCTCAGAATACTTCCCTATCTTCCTGGGAGAATTTGGTGAAATCCATGAAGAAAAAGAAAAAATACAAACATCTTATGTCTATAGCCCTCTGGGTCTTTATGCTCTTAAACCAGTCTATACTTAGTCTTTAGCAATCCATTTACTATTTTTTATTTGAGGTTTTTTTTTTTTTTTTTTTAATAAATAAACTCCTATGTATCTAGTTAAAAAAATGCCTGAATTATTTTAGTTACTTATCTCTCCCCAGACTTCAGTTAGTTGTTTGCCTTATAATCTTTGTCCCTAATAAAGTCAAGGAAAGTCATTAATATGCATTTTCTTCTGCTCTTTTTGGTTATTATAATGATTAAAACAACATGCTTTCTAGCTATTTCAATAGATACTCAAGGTGAAATTTGAAGTCTATACACTTACTTTTCAAAAATATTTAGTAATATCTAATTTAGTTAAATATGTAGTTATTCTATTCAAAACAATCACATTCCTAGCATATTTTCAAGGAAATTAATGCAAAATTCACAAAAATTCTTGAGTAAAAATTCATGATAACTCAAACAAATATTATGCCTTCAGCCGAAGAACAGAAGACAAATCACGGTTTATCATGCAGTGAAATAATTCAGTTACTTTAGAAACACAAATACTGGAACATTAATAACATTGTCAAATCTAAAAAAAAATTATCTGGGGGAAAGAAGCCAGATACAAAATATATACTGTATGTTTCCTTTAAATAAATTTCAAAAATTAGCAAAACAGCTCTAATGGTCAAGTAATAATGGTGGTCTTTTTTTTTTTATTTGAGCTCAGGGGTGATATCAGTTGAAGCTTGAAGGAATTTTCTAAAGTGATGGAAATGTTTTATATCCTGATTTTTGGTAGTTCATATATATGTAAAATATTATAAACCTGTACACTTTAGATCTGTGCATTCTTTGAGTACAAATTATAGTTCAATTTTTAAAAATAGCCGTATTTTAAAAATAAGTAATTAATGGGGAAGAATGGTACCTACCTGTAATCCCAGGTACATGGGAGACGAAGGCAGGAGGATCATAAATTTGAAACTCTACAAGGCCCCCTGCCCCAAATAATTGAAAGGGCTGGGGATATAGCTTCATGGTAGAGTGACACTGGGTTCAATCCCCAGTACTGCAGTAAGTAAGTAAGTAAGTAGGTAAATTGATAAATAGAACTGAAAGCAATTTTTCAAGATGATTTTTAACTCAGGATTGGTTGGAACCACATCTCAATATTTTTATAGGTCTCTAAGAGATTAAGTATTTTCTCCCATTTTTTGCATTTCTCTACTTCTTTTTTACCACAGTGATAGTCCAGGACATATCACATTTTACAAGTGACATCAGTTGTTTCCTGATCACCATCTGTTTGAAGAAGTGAATGTGATTGGTGGGTGCATTCGGTCTGTATCACAGATACAAAGCATTGCTCACCATGATGGATGGGTGTGTGCATGTGTGTGTGTGTGTGTGTGTGTGTGTGTGTGTGTTGTTGGTATTTGGATTGTTCTTGACTGAGAACACTGTCTTATAGTTAGTGGGATGGCAAGTTGGCATCTCAGGCAACATTGATGGCAGAAATCTGAAAGAATATAGCAGGAATCTGCCATCTAAGGCTCAGCAAGCTCAGAACACTTGGTATCCTAATTGCTATAAATGGAAAGACCCTCACTATTGAGCTTCTCTGAGAGCTGATTCACATTGGAGCTGGAGGAGGAGCCCATTTCCATAGAGATGTACCTTGTTTCTATGGAGATCTCAAGCTAGGCTTAAAGGGGCTGGTGGGATAGTACCAGTGGATGCTGCCAAGCCCTGGGTAATTCTGAGGAGCCTGCTACTTCAGGGGAGGTGGCAGGGTATAAGCCTATGGGTCTGGGACTAGGCTCTGTGAAGTTGTGTCAGGTCTGATTTCTAAGCAAGGTACTTGGCAATAGAAACCTCAGAAAATGTCCCACCCCCCACCATGCCATGGGTGAGAGAGCCCAGGTGTGTCTCTGGAAGCCAGGCTTGGGTATGAGCATGGACATCAATGATTGCAGAGTATCAACAATAGGGGAACATAAGTCTCTTTCAGGTGAGTGCAGATTGAAAACAGGAAAATCTGGAGGGAGATATACTGGGTTTTAGAAAATCATCAGATCTATAGGTCTAGAACACGCAGATAGACCCACTCATAGAATTGTGCATATGAGTCCAAGGAGCAGGGGTCAATAACTGTGAAACCTGGTTCCCCAGGTTTTAGACACATCTGTTTAGTTCAAAAGAGTGATCTGAGTGCTAAAACAAGATCAAAATGAAGTGGTCTGTATCTGAAGACGTGCTGTGTTGAAGTTGGGAGAAAATCTCTGAAGCCCTCTTGGAGAAAGATATGGAGAACTTTAAAGTCCTAGTAGAAGTGGACACGGTAAAGACAACAAATCAGTTTGGGCAGGCTGGCTAGCTGGTGGGATCACTCAGGAAAACAGGAATATGTGAGGAATAGCAGACTAGAGGAGGCTTTGGTGGATTTTATTTGAGTAATGTTGAATGTGAGTTATCTGTGGGATAATCACTTGGAAATGCCCTTCACAGACAGCCTAGAACTGCAGGTGTGGATTTTGGAGTCATTGTCTTGAAGGCAACTGTTGCAGCAAAGGGTGAATATGAAATCCCCCAGGATAATAGAGAAAGTAGAGAAAGAAACAGAGAAAGTAGGGATTCTTGTGATACTTGGTGTTCACGAAAATTGTAGTAAAAGTTTATCCAGAAATGACTAAAAACACCACACTATCTAGGTCAGTTGTAGGTATCGCTTTCTCTAAATAATTTCGCTAAACAAGAGGTTACCTTATTAGCATTGATTTACAACAAATCAACTTTGAAATGGAGCTGGAATCCACATGTACTTGACATTTCTTACGTTCTCTGTTTTCTCTATCAACTACCTGGATGAACTTCAAGTCATTTAGAAATCAGTGACATGTACTTTCTTTTAACTCCCCGTATTGAAAAGATCAATATGACAATCTCTTTTATAGGTAGATAGCTAGATGTTTTCAGAAAAAAAAATAAAATTTCACATAGAAGGCTGTTCCAGCAGATTTTACTATGGGAAATTTGTACATGGTCTGTGGATGTGTAAAAGGGAAAACTAAACGGAAATTTTCAGGGATTTAAAAATAAAATCTCTGAAGTTATGCATACTGCTATTGTAAAGTTCTTAAATATAAAGGTCAGTTTAGGAGGGACAATTTCATGGGACATTTAAAAAAATCTCCCAATGTATGTTTATATAATTTTATCTACATATAAGTTTTTCCTTGGTTTTACTGGCTAATTTCTTGTAGGTCACGGGTGTTGGGTAGGGTGAAGGATGATACCCAAACAATTTTCCTTATCCTCTATGCTCTTTATTATTGTAGGGCATTAGATTGAATCATCATCATGGTCACCATTAGAATCCATTATTAACAATCATAACTCATGAATGACACTTTGTGACACAATATGTACTTGCTTTTTAGAATTTATATAATGCAGCATAGGAATTAGGTCAACTTAATAGTTAACCCTCTGCTCTGCAATAATAATAATTATAATCATCATAATCATCTAGGGCATATTTCATAGAAAAATAATTTTAGTGTGAGTCTTCTTAGATTGCTTCAATACACATAAATGCCTGACTTTCAAAACCTTGTTTAATGTAGTTTAAAAGTGGCATGTTTTCTGTTAAAATTAGATTGAATTTCGGATAATCCATTCTATCAAAACAGTGAATTTCTTTGAAAAGATAAATTTTTACATACCTGAATCCAATCAGGATTTTTCAAATTGAGTAACGAATAGAGACACACATTAGATAAAAATACCTAACACTTATTAAATGCCTATAAGATTTTACATGCATTAACTTATTTGGTTTACACAACAACCTATAAGATAACCTATTATCCCCATTTTACAGGAAAAAGAATTGAAATTAATGCACAATATATTAATGCAAGTACTGAAACATCAATGAATCCCTGTAATTTGCATAATGTACATTAATTTGTACATTTAATATGTATTAACAATTATGATTTAAGAAACAAAAAAAGAAATTGACTCAGAAAATTTATCATGTAATAACTATTATTTGTAGTGATACTTTGTTACCTGATGATAATACCATATATTAGTAAACTGTCTTATTATCTTCAATGCCCAGACATTCATTTCTTTGGATCTAATAATTCATTGCACATGATTAATAAGCCAACATAGCTTTCATTAAAATTCCAAATCTCAAGGCCTTAAAAAGCTTAAAGTATTTAAATTTCAATAGAAAGTCAGTGCTTCAGTTAAGCACAACTAATTTTAAAATCTAAATATATACAAAATAAAATAAATAAGTCTAGAGTCTTAAAAGAAAAACTTTTTTTTTTTTTTTGCTTTGACAATAAATGAAATGTTTTGCTGACTAACCTTAGGGATTCATTTCCTCAAACGAAAAAAAAAAAATGGGCATGACCAAAACAAGGAAGAATGGTGTGATCATGAAAACCCTTATGCACATCAGGGAAACAATGATTCTTATTTGATCTCAATAGCACAAGCAATGATTAAAATTTTTAAATCCAATTTTCATGTTGCCCAGTAAATTGCTTAAAACACACACACACACACACACACACACACACACACACACACACACGCACACACGCACACAGTACAATGTCAATTTATTCAGAAAAAATATCTGAATGATTTCAGGTGCTTGTGGCAATGTGAATTTATTACTGTGAAATCTATGAGCTATCTGGCCTGGCCCAGAGTCGTCCTCATATCCTTCCATGTGATGTGGGGGCTTGGAGCCAAGGGAAAGATCAGAGGTCATTGTGCAGAACAGTTAGCCTCAGTCAGTGAGTTCCAAGTGTTCCCAGTGATGCTGGTCCAAGGACTCACTTTGGGGGAGGCTGGGCTCTTTCACCTAACATGCAGAGATGCCCTTACCCCTAACTGTTAGGTTTAAAATATTACCAAATTCACCAGGAAAAAGCCTCCCTCCTGTCTTGGAGATTCAGCACTCAATTCAGCATTTAACATCTTTTTCAGTTCTGTTTTTTTGGGGCCGGGGTGTACGGGGGCAGTTACCGGAGAATGAACTCAGGGGCTTGACCACTGAGCCACATCCCCAGAACCCAAAGAGGATAAGATCTGATCCCTGTCCTGCTGCGCCCCTCCCCTGACTCAGGCAATGGCAAGGCCCTACTGAGGTGGATGGTGCAAGGCGTCCATCTTCTGGAGTAGCGCAGTATTTTTCTGTGAATGGGCTGATTTGTTTTTGTATTCCTTTAATAAGTATAGTTTTGAATTCTCATATGACCATTAAGTATAAAAGAAAAATCATGACTTTTTCAATTAATGCAACTACTTCTAAAGCATAGATTTGTTTGCTCTAAATTCAATGATTCAGCTGTGGAGTGTAAATTGTTAATGTCTAAAGAAAAACTCCCTGTATTCCTGTCAAGGAAGTTTTTGAGAAATTAAATTAAAATCTAGAGAATGAAAATCAATGTTAAGAAGATAGATTAGTGCTTAGTACTGGGCAACTTGTTCTTGTTCCTGTGCACAATGGTTTGTGCTCTTACTTTTGTTTGATTACAAGTAATAACAAATCAACTACTTGCCGTAACCATTGCACAGTTTCCAGTCAGTAAGTCAAGAAAGAATAGTCAAGAATAGTCAAGGTATAGGCCAATAGTTTGGGACATTTGTAACTATTATTAAAAGTTAACTAAGTAGAAGCAGATCAAAGAAAAAATTGGAACTGAAAGTACAAATGCTTGCTTATGCATAAGCCAAGATACATTCTTCTATTCTAATTGTAGCTACGTAATATTTTGTTTTGTTTGAATAATGATTCCTGTTTTGTAACCACAAAGTACTGTAAGCCTGCCAAAATGAAAAGTATATATGATAAACTTCACAAGTCAAGATTGGGATCAACACCTTCACTTTGGTATCTGTGTTTTTCTCCACCCCCTCTTTCGCCGACTCCTCACTATCCGTTCGTCACCTGAGACCCCCTGTTAAAGCTGGTCTCGGACACTGTCCTTCAACTTAAAATCTAATGGGAATATGAACTCAATATGTGCAGGAAACTTGGTAACAATTCTATGTAATCTACAAATTATCATTATTTTTCCTTAGTGTTTGCTTGGGGAGCTCTGGGAATGGAGCACTTAATACTTGTCAAAGCCTCTCATTCCATCTTGAATATGCGCTCCTCCAGGTCCTAGTTGGGCCTATCATTAGTGTTCTAAACACTAGGGCAACACCTTGTGCAAATGTGCACTCAGTTAAGGTTTGAAGAATGAAGAAGGTCTGTCAAGTACATGCAGGGAGCAGAGTTTTTAAAAGATTGTTTAAAGACGGTACTGTGTGGGACCTAATGTATCTAACAGACACTTGACAGAAATGAGAGGACATTTCTGTTCAGTGGTTCTGGTGCAGATATCTTGCTGAGAAAAATAAAGCCTCTGTGGGCATATGTGAGGCAGCATAGCCCAGCGGCTTCTGAGGAACTCAGTGTCTCCTGTCTCCTAAACATATCCCTTATGGAGACCATAGGCTCAGTTCCCACAAAACAAGCAGCTCTGCATCTTTCTTTTCCAATCAGTCATCTCAAAGTCAGATGACTGAGAATGAAGTCACTTATGACTTACCCCAAAAAATAATATTTCTAAAGGAGGGGGGTTGTGTATGAAGTAGATTACTCACAAGCTTCAGGGATCTATTACAGTTAATAAATTGCTTGCAACTCCCCTCCCCAAGCATCCATGTGTTGTAAGATAAAGATGAAAACCCCTAGGGGAGGGGGGATAGTAGGGGATAGGAAAGGTAGCAGAATACAACAGTCACTAATAAGCCATTATGTAAAAATGTGAGTATGTAACAGAAGTGAGTCTGTATTATGTATTTGGGGAGTACAAAACCCAATTGAGTCAAATGTATGAAAGATGATATGTCTTGAGCTCTGTAATGTTTTGAACAATCAATAAAAAAAAAAAAAAAAAAAAAAAAAAAAAAAAAAAGAAAACCCCTAGTTAGTGAATGAATACGATTCTAAACATAACTTCTTCTACAATAATGATTTTTATTTAAACAGATATTTTGGTAGGTCTATTGTTATGCTATATTGTATCATAATGAGAATGTGTCCCTATACTTTCTCCCTAAAAATTATTCCTTTCTGTCCTGCTCATCAAAAGCAGAGGATTAACACTTAGCATTATCTATTGTTTACCATAAGTAATTTTCTACACACATCATCTCACTTAAGGAATTTAGGCATCCCAGGGTTTCGGGTTATGTTTTGGGTTTTCTTCCAGTACTGGAGGCATCATGCTAAATCGCTCAGGTTTGGTGATAACCTCTGAAGTTATTTCTACTCTGGCAATACAAGTAGTATTGTGGAAACTTAGACACACATAGAAAAGGGGCTATGATAGGTCATTACATAAATGCCATCAAAATGGTAATGAAAATATGTACAATATTCTGTAATATGATTTTAATGTGTAGGTATATCCTGATTCTGGGATAGTGTTTTTGAAAATTGTGATGGTACATAAACTATTTACCAGCAACTCTCACAGAGAGGCGTATATTTCTGGTTTTGGTGTGGCCCTTGCTGCTCTCCATACTAGCACCTGGGCTGCAAAGAAAGCTCTAGGTAAAACTTGCTGTTTGTCTCTATTCACCACAAAACAAACCTGTTATTCTGAAAGTTGCCTGTCGCATATCTGTGGCCTCATGAAGGAGTTAAAATCCTCTGATCTCTCACAATTCATTTTTCTGTGATGGACATTTATAGAGGTCTGGGGCCGACCTGTTGGGAAAATGCATCGTGCCTTTCCTCTGCAGCTGCTCTGGGACTCCTCTGGGACTCCTCAGTTGTTTGCTATGGAGTTTAAAAGAAGGGGAAAAAAAAGAGTCATCAAACAGCTCTTTAAGGCACAGATGGAAAAATGACAACAAGCTTGAAAGTCTTGTAGTATTTTACTGAAAAAAAAATAAAAATAAAAGTTTTAGATAAAGAGGTAAGTCTCTAAAACTTAAAATTTTCCATAATACAATGGGGTTTTCCTCATGCTTAGGAGAGACACATTAACAGTACTCCTAAAAGATCTTAGAATGATTAGCCATCAGGGAAAGACAAAGCTAAAGCACATTTGATGAAGCACTTCACACATTCCAGGGTCGTCACAATAAAAAAAATGATAATGATGTGTTGTTAAGGGAGTGAGGAAATCAGAAGCTTTATTCACCACTCTTAATAATAAGGTAAGTTGGTTCCACTGGTCTGAAAATGATCTGGAACTTCTTCAGAAGGTTAAATATTGAGTTAATGATCCACCTCTTATACTCCTACTTACAAACTCAAGATAAATAAAAAAGTTGTCCACCAATGATTTGTACATGAATGTTCATATAATGTTCATATTATATATAATGTTCATATTATATATACAAATATTATTAATATTAGTCAAAAAGTGAAAATGACCAGGCAGGTCTGTAATCTAGCTACTCAAGAAGCTGAGGCAGGAGGATTACAAATTCAGGGACAACCTGGGCAAATTTACAAGACCCTGTCTCAAAACAAAATTTTTTAAAAGGGTTGGGCTTTGGCTTAGTGGTAGAACATTGTTTAGTGTGCAGGAGGCTCCGGGTTCAATCTGCAGTACCACACCCACACAGACACAAAGTAAAAATTACTGTCCACTGGGAAATAAACAAAGAAAAGTGGCATTTTCATAAGATGGAAATCAGTCCCAATAAGGAAGAATAAACTAAAATACTTATACAAGCTACAATATAACTGAAAATTGCAAACATCTTAAGTGAAAGGAGTCAGATCCAAAAGGCGTATATGGTATTACTTCATTAAAAATATCCACAGAAACTCGAGTGTATACATGGGTCTTTTCACATGTGAAGGAGAAACACAGAAATGATGTTTATTTAAAACATAGAATCAAGATTCATTAGGAAAATGCAAGTCAAAGTCACATTGCACATAGCACTTCACATTCACTAGTGTTGGCTAGAGCTGCAATATTGGGGGAAAAGAGAATGACTGCTTTGGGTATAGGCTTTTTTTGAAGAGAAAAGTAATAAAAAAATTCTGAAATACCTGTGGATTAGAGAACCAAGGTGAGGTCACAATGTGTCACATACTTAGCACAGTGTGCTTTCCCTGGTTGGAGGGGCACCAGAGTGGTCATGATACACTGTGTATTGAGAGAGCACTCTTGTAATTGCTGTTAAAGAGTTCACATATTTTTACAACTAAGACATTTCTTAGAATAAAACCATCATCTAGTTCTACTCTCACTATTCAGTCTGTCTCCCAGCAAGCTTCCTCAGGGCACTCTGGATCTCGTTGCTTCTCAGGCTGTGAATGATGGGCTTCAACATGGGGGTCATCACACAGAAGAGCACAGAGACCAGGGTGTCCGTGCCCAGCCTTCTCTGGGCCTGTCATAGTGGAAGTTGGCTGTTCCATAGAAGACCAACATGACAGTGAGTGGGGACGCATAGGTGGAGAAGGCCTTCCTCCTGCCCTGGGCAGAGGAAATCCCCAGGATGGCCTCCATTATGAGTGCTTAGGAGGCTGCAGTTAATAGGCAGGGGCTCAGGCCCATGGTGGCACTGAATACGTGGAGCGGAGACTCGTTGACATAGGTGTCTGAGCAGGAGAGCTTCAGGAGCAATGGGGTGTCACAGAGAAAGTGGCTGATCTGGTCGGGCCCACACAGAGTGAGTGTGATGGCCAGCACCGTGTGTGTGATCAAATTCACCAGCCCACACAGCCAGGACCCAGTCACCAGGCTAACACAGACCTTCACACTCATGATGACTGGGTACTGAGGAGGACTGCAGGTGGCCACACAGCAGTCATACTGGCCACACAGCCAGAAATACGCCTTCTGTGCCAGCACTTGTAACCAAGAAGAAGATCTAAAAAAGGCAGCCCTCATAAGAAATGGCCTTCTTCTCCCAGAAGTTCACCAGCAGTACTGGGAGGGTGGTGGATGTGTAGCAGAAATCCAAGTAGCTCAAATTGCTGAGGAAAAAGTACATTGGAGTGTGGAGAGTAGGACTGACCCTGGTGGCCACTATTATGAGCATGTTCCCAAGGAGAGTGGTCAGGTAAATGACCAGAAAAAGCAGGAAGAACCAGCCCTGTAGGTTGGAGTGGTTGGAAAATCCCAAGATTATGAATTCAGTGACAAATGATTGATTGCTTATTTCCAATGTTGCCATAGCTACAAAACAGAAAAAAAGAAACCATGATAAAAATGGACTGAGAGCACCCCAAACAGGCTTGTTAATCTGTAGCAACATGGCAAATAATATCGAATGAAAAGCAGCCTGGAGACTGATAACCTGTGGGACTGGTCTCAGGGAATCAGACCCATGGAGCCACACACATTTGCAGGGGTGATGGTGGGTGGGAGTAACCAGAGAATTTCTAGAAGCCAACAGAAAGCCATTCGACCTCATCATGGTGTAAAGTCATTTCTCACTGTCTCAGTAATCTCTGTCTCCTGTTGTCCTTTTATGTAAACATAGGATTTTTGGAGAAGTTTATTTTCATTGCAAATGTTAAGAAAAAAATTTACAAAGCAGAGTCATCATCTGCAGAAGCAGTCGGTGTTGCCTTCAGTGTTTTCCAATGTAGAGTTTTTCTCATTTTACATCAATCTTGATCTCTTTGTTCGGAGAGGCAGAAGTTAACTATTTCTGTACAATGCTGAAATTATCAGGGCCAGAGCAAAATAGAGGAAAGAAGTTGATGAAGTGGGGTTGGACTGGCTATCTTAAGTATACAGGGAAGATCAGTGGAGTAGAAAGATAATGAGAGGGCGGAGAGATTTGGGAAGGGAGGGAATGTGAAAGGTCTTTATGCAGATCATGTTATGTGAACATGGAAGTCTAAAACAGGGGACTGCACCTGTATGTATATGTAGAAAGCACGAGTCAGAAATTAACAGATAAATGACCCAAAGAAAGATCAGTAGAGAAAGGAGAATGGGGGCGAGAATAGGAGGGAGATGGGGAGTGGGGACTGAATGGAGGAAATCAGATTCCATGCACGTAGGATCTTTTTCAAATCAACCCAACTTCTATGTATAACTATTATGCTCTAATAAAAAAATTAGGAATATGACATGATACTATCAGCAAGAGTGAGATATGAATTCTTCTTGACCTATTTGTATACCTTTAATTTTTTTCTTTTGTTCAATGGCTCTGGCAGTTTCAAGGATGAAATTTAATAGAAGTGGGGAAAGAGGGGGCACCCTGTCTGCTTCCAGTTTTTAGAGTGAATACTTTCAACCTTTCTCCACTTAGAATGACACTGCCTTGGGTTTAGCATAGATAGCTTTTACAATGCTTTTACAAAGTTTCTTCTGTCCCTAGTGTTTCTAATATTTTGACAGGTATGGGTGCTATATTTTGTTAAATGCTTTTTCTGCATCTATTGCGATGATCAATAAACTTACATCTCTCTTAAATAAACTTAATCTCTCCTCTTTGGCTAAACATTCAGATCATCTCCAGTCCTATAAATATTTTAATGAACATTTTCCTACATAAATATATGTGACCATTTCGAATTATCTCTTCAGAATAAAATTTAAATCTGACATAAAAGAATTTGTTGTGCAGTTTCTATTTAAAACTAGCTCATGGGAGAAATTATATTAAGTGAAATAAGCCAGACACATAAAGAGAAATAGCAGTTTTTCACTTTTTTGTGGAAGCTAAAAAGTTGATCTCAGAGAAGTAGGGAGTAGAGCGGTGGTTATTGGAGCCTGGGAGAGAATCACAAAAATCATAGTGAGTCTTATTTCTCAAAGACGCATGTGAAGGACTTCCTGAAACATGCCCTCTGAGTGTGGTCTTTAATAAAAATAAGAGTGGACTTCTAAAAGGGTCCTTAGAAAATCTCTCTTCTCTCCTCAGTGGGCAGCAGGAGGTCCATGGGTCTGGCTGCCTAGGAGCTAGCTGTGGTGTGCAAATGGGCAGGACCAGGACGGCTGGAGAATCTCAATAATCACTAGTAGACCACATTCTAGGTGAGGGCAGGCTACAAACAGGCCATCCAAAAGGAAATGTCTTGAGCTCTGAAAATGACAGAATCTGTGGATTTAGGAAATGGTTGTGGGTCCAATCCACTCATAACACCTACTCCCTGGGTAAGTCCACGGTTGCCACAGTTACCACAGGCCTGACATGAACAACCCGGAGGGGGAGATGCACTCTAACCTCCTGGCTTGGAGGTTTGGTCTGGGTCCAGCTGACCCATTCCTGCTGGCCTGAGATGAGGTGGGACACCGAGGTGGAAGGGAACAAGGGGGGAAGCGTCCCTAGCTCATGGAAGCCATAAGGTTTGGGTGGGGGAGGGGACCGAAGGAGACAGTTCGCAGGGGACAAGATGTGATTCCCCAGGGCATGTCCCCGGCCACAATCCACCTTCTCACACTCCTCTCAGTACAGTGGGCCTTTTAGATAATTAACCCACAAAATGGATGGATCCACAGATTAGGTCACAAGTCTCACAGTCTAATCATTTCACTTCTGAACACTGCTACTGTGGCTTACCCCTAGCTTTTGGTGGGGGGATACCATATTTCTAAGCCATAATAGTCCCTACAGTCCATGTGCATTTGTTAGAATACCTTCATGTAGTCTGGGAGAGTTATCGGGTGCCAAAAAAAGATTGAAAGGAAATATCTGGTAACTGAAGATGTGACACTGGATCTTGGGGAAAAGCTCTGAAGAGGAGCCCTGGGTGGAGTACTTTAAAGTCATGGTGACGAGGACACAAGAGGGCACCTGATCTGTGAGGTAGATGAGTGGCAGTGGGATCACTATTAAAACATAAAAAAAAAATGAGAAGGAGTGTGTCTGGGAAAAGAAAAGAAGGGAAGGAGGTTGGGCCTGGAGTCTGGGTACCTTCGAGATTCCAGGAGGCAGCAGGACAGGTTCCCAGGACATAGGCCTGGGAGTAATAGCTCAGAGTGACTGTGGAAGTCACAGGTGCTCATAAAGCCAAAAGAGAGCAGGGTCAGGAGAGAGGGCCAGATGGACTCTGCGAAAAAGAAGGTGTCCAGAAGAAGGCTCACAAGGTATCAGCAATCAATCTGCACCACAGTGTCAAAGCTCTGCTCTCTGTACCAGGCCTTCTACACCCCAGTCTAGAACCTCTGGTCCCTATAACAGTCCTTCTGCACCCCAGTCTACAACCTCTGCTCTCTGCAACAATCCTTCTCCACCGCAGTCTACAAGTTCTACTCTCTGAAACACTCTTTCTGCACCTCAGTCTCGAACATCTGCTCTCTGCAACAGTCCTTCTGCACCTCAGTCTAAAAACTCTGCTCTCTGCAACAATCATTCTGCACCCCACTCTCCAACCTCTGCTCTCTCTAACAGTCCTTCTGCACCTAAGTCTCCAAACTCTGCTTTCTATAGTATCCTTCTGCACACCCGTCTCCAAACTGTGATGTCTGTAACAGCCCTTCTGCACCCCAGTCTCCAACCTCTGCACACTGCAAGAATCCTTCTGCATTCCATTCTCCAAGTTCTGCTCTCTGAAAGAGTCCTTCTGCAACCCATTCTCGAACATCTGCTCTCTACAACAATCCTTCTGCAGCGAAGTCGGAAAACTCTGCTCTCTGCAACAATCATTCTGCAACACAGTCTCCAAACTCTGCTCTCTGTTACAGTCCTTCTGCACCTCAGTCTCCAAACTCTTCTCTCTATAATATCCTTCTGCACCCCAGTCTATAAACTGGGCTATCTGTATCACTCTTTCTTCACCCCAGTCTGCAACATCTGCTCTCTGTAACAGGCCTTCAGCACCCCAGTCTCCAATCTCTGCTCACTGCAAAATTTCTTCTACACCCTAGTCTCCAAAATGTGCTCTCTCTAACTGTCTTTCTGATCCCAGTCTCCAAACTCTGCTCTCTGTAACGATCCTTCTGAACCTCAGTCTCCAACCTCTTCTGTCTGCAATGATCCTTCTGCAACTCAGTTTCCAAACTCTACTCTCTGCAACGATCCTTCTGCACCACAGATTCTAACCTCTGCTCTCTGTAACAGTGCTTCTAAACCTCAGTCTCCAAACTATTCTCTCTGTACCAATCTTTCTGAACCTCAGTCTCCCACGTCTGCTCTCTATAACAGTCCTTCTGCACCTCAGTATGCAACCTCTGTTCTCTGTAACAGGGTTTCTGAACCTCAGTCTTTAATCTCTGCTCACTGTAACAGTCTTTCTGCACCCCAATCTCCAAACTCTTCTCTCTGTAAGATCCTTCTGCATTCCTTTCTCAAACCTCTCCTCTCCCTAACAGTCCTTCTGCACCCTAGTCTCCAACATCTGCTCTCTACAACGGTCCTTCTGCACCAAAGTCTTTAAACTCTGCTCTCTCTAACAGTCTTTCTGTACCGCGGTCTCCAAACTCTTCTCTTTATAACGGTCCTTCTTCATCTCAATTGCCAACCTCTGCTTTCTGTAACAGTCCTTCTGCACCTCAGATTCAAAACTCTGCTCTCTGTAAGAGTCCTTCTAAGCCTCAGTCTGAACCTCTTCTCTCTGCAACGATCCTTCTGTACCTCAGTCTCCAACCTCTGCTCTGTGTAACTGTCCTGCTGCACCCCTGTCTCCAACCTCTGCTCTCTGCAGCAATTCTTCTGCACCTCATTCTCCAAACTCTGCTCTCTTCAACGATCCTTCTGCACCCCAGTGTCCTTCCTTGTCTCTCTGTAATAATACTTTTGCACCCCTGTCTTAAACATCTCCTCTCTCTAAAAGTCTTTCTGCACCTCAGGCTCAAATCTCTGCTCTCAGAAATGATCTTTCTGCACCTCAGTCTCTAACCTGTGCTCTCTGTAACAGTCCTTCTGCACCTCCGTCTCAAACCTCTGCTCTCTGCAACAGTCCTACTGCACCCCAGATTCCACGCTCTTCTCTCTGCAACAGTCCATATACACTCCAGTCTCCAACCACTGCTCTCTGCAAGGATCCTTTTGCATCCCAGTCTTCAACTTCGGCTCTCTTCAACAGTCCTTCTGCACTCCAGTCTCCAACCTCTGCTCTCCGCTACAGTCCTTCTTCACCCAAGTCTCAAAACTCTGCTCTCTGCAACATTTCTTCTGCACCCCAGTCTCCAAACTGTGCTCTCCGTAACTGTCCTGCTGCACCCCAGTCTCCAAACTCTGATCTCTGTAGCTATCCTTCTGCACCTCAGTCTTCAACCTCTGCTCTCTGCAAGACCCTTCTCCACCTCAATCTCCAAGTTTTGCAATCTGCAATGGTCCTTCTGCACCCCAGTCTATAACCTATGCTCTCTGAAACGATTCTTCTGAACCTTAGTTTCCAACCTCTGCTCTCTGTAACAAACCTTCTGCACCCTACTCTCCAAACTCTGCACACTGTAACAGGCCTTCTGAAACCCAGTTTCCAACCTCTTCTCTCTGCAACGATCCTTCTTCACCTCAGTCTCTATCCTCTGCTCTCTCCAACTGTCGTTCTGCACCCCAGTCTCCTTCCTCTGCTCTCTGTAAGAATCCTTCTGCACCAAAGTCTTCAAACTCTGCTCTCTCTAACAATCCTTCCGTACCGCAGTCTCCAAACTTTTCTCTCTATAATGGTCCTTCTTCACCTCAATTGCCAACCTCTGCTTTCTGTAACAGTCCTTCTGTACCTCAGATTCAAAACTCTGCTCTCTGTAACAGTCCTTCTAAGCCTCAGTCTGAACCTCTTCTCTCTGCAACGATCCTTCTGCACCTCAGTCTCCAACCTCTGCTCTGTGTAACTGTCCTGCTGCACCCCTGTCTTTAACCTCTGCTCTCTGCAGCGATCCTTCTGCACCTCATTCTCCAACCTCTGGTCTCTGCAACAATCCTTCTGCAACCCAGTCTCCTTCCTCGTCTCTCTGTAATAATACTTTTGCACCCTGTCTTAAACATCTCCTCTCTCGAATAGTCTTTCTGCACCTCCGTCTCAAATCTCTGCACTCAGAAATGATCTTTCTGCACCTCGGTCTCTAACCTGTGCTCTCTGTAACAGTCCTTCTTCACCTCAGTCTCTAACCTCTGCTCTCTGCAACAGTCCCACTGCACCCCAGTTTCCAAGCTCTTCTCTCTGCAAAAGTCCTTATACACTCCAGTCTCTAACCACTGCTCTCTGCAAGGATTCTTTTGAACCCCACTCTCCAACCTCTGCTCTCTCTAACAGTCCTTCTGCACCTCAGTCTCCAAACTCTGCTCTCTATAGTATCCTTCTGCACACCAGTCTCCAAACTGTGATATCTGTAACAGCCCTTCTGCACCCCAGTCTCCAACTCTGCACCCTGCAAGAATCCTTCTGCATTCCATTCTCCAAGTTCTGCTCTCTGAAAGAGACCTTCTACAACCCACTCTCAAACATCTGCTCTCTACAACAGTCCCTTCTGCACCAAAGTCTGAAAACTCTGCTCTCTGCAACGATCATTCTGCAACACAGTCTCCAAACTCTGCTCTCTGTAACAGTCCTTCTGAACCTCAGTCTCCAAACTCTTCTCTCTATAATATCCTTCTGCACCCCAGGTCTATAAACTGTGCTATTTGTATCAGTCCTTCTGCACCCAGGCTCCAACATCTGCTTTCTGTAACAGGCCTACGCACCCCAGTCTCCAATCTCTGCTCACTGCAACATTCTTTTCTACAACCTAGTCTCCAAAATGTGCTCTCTGTAAATGTCTTTCTGATTCCAGTCTCCAACCTCTGCTCTCTGTAACGATCCTTCTGCATCTCAGTCTCCAACCTCTTCTGTCTGCAATGATCCTTCTGCACCTCAGTTTCCAAACTCTGCTCTCAGCAACGATTTTTCTCCACCACATATTCTAACCTATGCTCTCTGTAACAGTGCTTCTAAACCTCAGTCTCCAACCTCTTCTCTCTATACCAATCTTTCTGCACCTCAGTCTCCAACCTCTGCTCTCTATAACAGTCCTTCTGCACCTCAGTATCCAAACTCTGTTCTCTGTAACAGGGTTTCTGAACCTCAGTCTTTAATCTCTGCTCTCTGTAACAGTCTTTCTGCACCCCAGTCTCCGAACTCTTCTTTCTGTAAGATCCTTCTGCATTCCTTTCTCCAACCTCTCCTCTCTCTAACAGTCCTTCTACACCCTAGTCTCCAACGTCTGCTCTCTACAACGGTCTTCTGCACCCAAAGTCTCCAAACTCTGATCTCTCTACAGTCCTTCTGTACCGCAGTCTCCAACCTCTTCTCTTTATAACGGTCCTTCTTCACCTCAATTGCCAACCTCTGGTTTCTGTAACAGTCCTTCTGCACCTCAGATTCAAAATTCTGCTCTCTGCAACAGTCCTTTTAAGCCTCAGTCTGAACCTCTTCTCTCTGCAACGATCCTTCTGCACCTCAGTCTCCAAACTCTGCTCTGTGTAACTGTCCTGCTGCACCCCTGTCTTTTAACCTCTGCTCTCTGCAGCGATCCTTCTGCACCTCATTCTCCAAACCTCTGGTCTCTGCAACAATCCTTCTGCAACCTAGTCTCCTTCCTCGACTCTCTGTAATAATACTTTTGCACCCCCTGTCTTAAAACATCTCCTCTCTCTAACAGTCTTTCTGCACCTCCGTCTCAAATCTCTGCACTCAGAAATGATCTTTCTGCACCTCCGTCTCTAACCTGTGCTCTCTGTAACAGTCCTTCTTCACCTCAGTCTCTAACCTCTGCTCTCTGCAACAGTCCCACTGCACCCCAGTTTCCAAGCTCTTCTCTCTGCAAAAGTCCTTATACAATCCAGTCTCTAACCACTGCTCTCTGCAAGGATCCTTTTGCATCCCAGTCTCCAACTTCTGCTCTCTGCAACAGTCCTTCTGCACCTCAGTCTGAAAACTCTGCTCTCTTCAACAATCATTCTGCACCCCACTCTCCAACCTCTGCTCTCTCTAACAGTCCTTCTGCACCTCAGTCTCCAAACTCTGCTCTCTATAGTATCCTTCTGCCACCAGTCTCCAAACTGTGATATCTGTAACAGCCCTTCTGCACCCCAGTCTCCAAACTCTGCACCTGCAAGAATCCTTCTGCATTCCATACTCCAAGTTCTGCTCCTGAAAGAGACCTTCTACAACCCATTCTCAAACATCTGCTCTCTACAACAGTCCTTCTGCACCAAAGTCTGAAAACTCTGCTCTCTGCAACGATCATTCCGCAACACAGTCTCCAAACTCTGCTCTCTGTAACAGTCCTTCTGCACCTCAGTCTCCAAACTCTTCTCTCTATATTATCCTTCTGCACCCCAGTCTATAAACTGTGCTATCTGTATCAGTCCTTCTGCACCCCAGGCTCCAACATCTGCTCTCTGTAACAGGCCTTAAGCACCCCAGTCTCCAATCTCTGCTCACTGCAACATTCTTTCTACAACCTAGTCTCCAAAATGTGCTCTCTGTAAATGTCTTTCTGATTCCAGTCTCCAACCTCTGCTCTCTGTAACGATCCTTCTGCATCTCAGTCTCCAACCTCTTCTGTCTGCAATGATCCTTCTGCACCTCAGTTTCCAAACTCTGCTCTCAGCAACGATCTTTCTCCACCTCATATTCTAACCTATGCTCTCTGTAACAGTGCTTTTAAACCTCAGTCTCCAACTTCTTCTCTCTATACCAATCTTTCTGCACTTCAGTCTCCAACCTCTGCTCTCTATAACAGTCCTTCTGCACCTCAGTATCCAACCTCTCTTCTCTGTAACAGGGTTTCTGAACCTCAGTCTTTAATCTCTGCTCTCTGTAACAGTCTTTCTGCACCCCAGTCTCCAAACTCTTCTTTCTGTAAGATCCTTCTGCATTCCTTTCTCCAACCTCTCCTCTCTCTAACAGTCCTTCTACACCCTAGTCTCCAACGTCTGCTCTCTACAACAGTCTTCTGCACCAAAGTCTCCAAACTCTGCTCTCTCTAACAGTCCTTCTGTACCGCAGTCTCCAACCTCTTCTCTCTATAACGGTCCTTCTTCACCTCAATTGCCAACCTCTGGTTTCTGTAACAGTCCTTCTGCACCTCAGATTCAAAATTCTGCTCTCTGTAACAGTCCTTCTAAGCCTCAGTCTGAACCTCTTCTCTCTGCAACGATCCTTCTGCACCTCAGTCTCCAACCTCTGCTCTGTGTAACTGTCCTGCTGCACCCCTGTCTCCAACCTCTGCTCTCTGCAGGGATCTTTCTGCACCTCATTCTCCAACCTCTGGTCTCTGCAATGATCCCTTCTGCATTCCAGTCTCCTTCCTCGTCTCTCTGTAATAATACTTTTGCACCCCTGTCTCCAACATTTCCTCTCTCTAAAAGTCTTTCTGCACCTCAGTCTCAAATCTCTGCTCTCAGAAATGATCTTGCTGCACCTCAGTCTCCAACCTGTGCTCTCTTTAATAGTCCTTCTGCACCCCAGTCTCCAAACTCTGCTCTCTGTAAAAGTCCTACTGCACCTCAGACTCTAAACTTTGCTCACTATAATATCCTTCTGCACACCAGTCTCCAAACTGTGATATCTGTAACAGGCCTTCTGTACCCCAGTCTCCAAACTCTGCACCTTGCAAGAATCCTTCTGCATTCCATTCTCCAAGTTCTGCTCTCTGAAATAGTCCTTCTTCACCCCACTCTCAAACATCTGCTGTCTGAAACAGTCCTTCTGCACCGAAGTCTGAAATCTCTGCTCTCTAAAACAATCATTCTGCAACACAGTCTCCAAACTCTGCTCTCTGTAACAGTCCTTCTGCAACTCAGTCTCCAAACTCTTTTTTCTATAATATCCTTCTGCACCCCAATCTATAAACTGTGCTATCTATATCAGTCTTTCTACAATCCAGGCTGCAACATCTGCTCTCTGTAACAGGCCTTCAGCACCCCAGTCTCCAATCTCTGCTCACTGCAACATTTCTTCTACACCCTAGTCTCCAAAATGTGCTCTCTGTAACTGTCTTTCTGATCCCAGTCTCCAAACTCTGCTCTCTGTAACGATCCTTCTGCACCTCAGTCTCCAACCTCTTCTGTCTGCAATGATCCTTCTGCAACTCAGTTTCCAAACTCTGCTCTCTGCAGCTATCCTTCTGCACCACAGATTCTAACCTCTGCTCTCTGTAACACTGCTTCTAATCCTCAGTCTCCAACCTCTTCTCTCTATACCAATCTTTCTGCACCTCAGTCTCCAACCTCTGCTCTCTGTGACAGTCCTTCTGCACCTCAGTATGCAAACTCTGTTCTCTGTAACAGGGTTTCTGAACCTCAGTCTTTAATCTCTGCTCTCTGTAACAGTCTTTCTGCACCCCAGTCTCCAATCTTTGCCCTCTGTAAGATCCTTTTGCATTCTTTTCTCCAACTTCTCCTCTCTCTAACAGTTCTTCTGAACCCTAGTCTCCAACGTCTGCTCTCTACAATGGTCCTTCTGCACCAAAGTCTCCAAACTCTGCTCTCTCTAACAGTCCTTCTGTCCTGCAGTCTCCAACCTCTTCTCTCTATAATGGTCCTTCTTCACCTCAATTGCCAACCTCTGCTTTCTGTAACAGTTCTTCTGCACCTCAGATTCAAAACTCTGCTCTCTGTAACAGTCCTTCTAAGCCTCAGTCTGAACCTCTTCTCTCTGCAATGATCCTTCTGCACCTCAGTCTTCAACCTCTGCTCTGTGTAACTGTCCTGCTGCACCCCTGTCTCCAACCTCTGCTCTCTGCAGTGATCCTTCTGCACCTCATTATCCAACCTCTGCTCTCGGCAACGATCATTCTGCACCCCAGTCTCCTTCCTCGTCTCTCTGTAATAATACTTTTGCACCCCTATCTTAAACATCTCCTCTCTCTTAAAGTCTTTCTGCACCTCAGTCTCAAATCTCTGCTCTCAGAAATGATCTTTCTGCACCTCAGTCTCTAACCTGTGCTCTCTGTGACAGTCCTTCTTCACCTCAGTCTCTAACCTCTGCTCTCTTCAACAGTCCTCCTGCACCCCAGTTTCCAAGCTCTTCTCTCTGCAACAGTCTTTATACACTCCAGTCTCCATCCACTGCTCTCTGCAAGGATCCTTTTGCATCCCAGTCTCCAACTTCGGCTCTCTGCAACAGTCCTTCTGCACTCCAGTCTCCAACCTCTGCTCTCCACTACAATCCAAACTGTGCTCTCTGTAACTGTCCTGCTGCACCCCAGTCTCCAAACACTGATCTCTGTAGCTATCTTTCTGCACCTCAGTCTTCAATCTTTGCTCTCTGCAAGACCCTTCTCCACCTAAATCTCCAAGTTTTGCAATCTGTAATGGTCCTTCTGCACCCCAGTCTATAACCTATGCTCTCTGAAACGATTCTTCTGAACCTTAGTCTCCAACCTCTGCTCTCTGTAACAAACCTTCTGCACCCCACTCTCCAAACTCTGCACTCTGTAACAGGCATTCTGCAACCCAGTTTCCAACCTCTTATCTCTGCAACGATCCTTCTTCAACTCAATCTCTATCCTCTGCTCTCTGCAACTGTCCTTCTGTACCCCAGTATATAAACTGTGCTATCTGTAAGAATCCTTCTGCACCCCAGTCTCCAACCGCTCTTCTCTGTAACAGTCCTTCTGCACCTTAGTGTCTAAACTCTGCTCTCTGTAATGAACCTTCAGCACCTCAGTCTCTATCCGCTCCTCTCTGTAACAGGCCTTCTGAACCCCATTCTTCGACCTATGCTTTCTGTATCAGTCCTTTTGCACACCAGTATCCTAACTCTGCTCTCTGTAACAGTCCTTCTGTACCACAGTCTCAAAACTCTGCTCTCTGTAACGGTCCTTCTGCCCCCCAGTCTCCATCCTCTGCTCTCTTTAAGAGTCCTTCTGCACTACAGTCTCCAATCTGTGCTCTCTGTAACAATCTTTCTGCACCTCATTCTCCATTCTCTGCTATCTGTAACAATCCATCGGCACACCAGTCTCCAACCTCTGTTCTCTGTAACAGGTCTTCTGCACAACAGTCTCCAAACTCTGCTCTCTGTAACAGGCCTAATGCACCCCAGTCTCCAACCTCTTCTCTCTGCAATGATCCTTCTCCAACTCCGTCTCCAACCACTGTTCTCTGCAACAGTCCTTCTGCACCCCAGTCTCTAACCTCTGCTCTCTGCAAACGTCTAATTATACCCCAGTATCTAACATCTTCTTCCTGGAACGATCCTTCTGCATCCAAGTCTCCAAAGTCTGCTCTCTACAACAGTACTTCTACACCCCTGTCTCCAACCTCTGCTCTCTGCTACAGTCCTTCTGCACCCCAGTCTCAAAACTCTGATCTCTGCAACAGTCTTTCTGCACCCCAGTCTCCAACTTCTGTTCTCTGTAACAATTTTTCTGTACATCATTCCCCAAACTCTACTCTCTGAAATCATCCTTATGCACCCCATTCTCGAACCTCTCCTCTCTGTAACAATCGTTTTGCACTCCAGTCTCCAACCTCTGCTCTCTGCAACGATCCTTTTGCAACCCAGACTCCAACCTCAGCTCTCTGCAAAAGTCTTTCTGCACCCCAGTCTCCAACATCTGCTCTCTGAAACAGTCCTTCTTCACCTCAGTCTGTAAACTCTGCTCTGTGCAATGATACTTCTACACCCAAGTATACAAACTCTGCTTTCTGTAACAGTTCTTCTTTATCTCACCTCTCAACAGTCCTTCTGTACTTCATCTCACCTCTCAACAGTCCTTCTGTACTGCAGTCTCCAAACTCTGGTCTCACCAATGGTCCTTCTGCACCCAATTCTCAAAACTCTGTTGTCTGCAAGAGTCCTTCAGCACCTCAGTCTCCAAAATCTGCTCCCTGCAACAATCCTTCTGCAACTTAGTCTCCAAATTCTGCTCTCTGCAATAGTTCTTCTGCACCCCAGTATCCAACATCTACTCTCTGAAACAGTTCTTCTCCACCCCATTATCCAACCTCTGCTCTCTGTAACATTCCTTCTGTACTGCTATCTCCAACCTCTGCTCTTTGTAAGGATCCTTCTGCACCCCAGTCTAACACTTCTATTTTCTGTATCAGTCCTTCTGCACCCCAGTCTCCAACCTCTGCTCTCTGTAACAGTCCTTCTGTACCTCAGTCTCTAAACTCTGCTCTCTGCAAAAGTTCTTCTGCACCCCAGTCTCCAACCTCTGCTGCCTGCAAATGTCCTTCTACACCCCTGTCTCCAAACTCTGCTATCTGCAACAGTCCTTCTGCACCCCAGTCTCCATAATCTGCTCTCTGTAACAATTTTTCTGTACCTCAGTTTCAAACCTCTACTCTCTGTAATAGTCTTTCTGCATCTCAGTCTCCAAACTCTGCTCTCTGCAACAGTCCTTCAGAACCGCTGTCTCAAATTTTTTTCCCTGCAACAGTCTTTCTACTCTTCAGTCTCCAACCTTTGCTATCCGCAACAGTCCTTCTGCACCTTAGTCTTTAACCTCTGCTCTCTGCAACGAACCTACTTCACCCCAGTCTTCCACATCTGCTCTCTGCAACACTCCTTCTGCACCTCAGTCTGAAAACTCTGCTCTCTGCAACGATTCTTCTTCACCTCAGTTCCCAAAATCTGATCTCTGCAATAGTCCTTCTGAACCCCAGTATCCAACCTCTGATCTCTGTAACAATCCTTCTGCACCCCAGTCTCCAACATCTGCTCTCTGAAAAAGTTTTTCTGCACCCCAGTCTCCAACATCTGCTCTCTGCAACAGTCGTTCTGCACCTCAGTCTAAAAACTCTGCTCCCTGAAACGATCCTTGTGCACACCAGTCTCCAAACTCTGCACTCCGAAACAGTCATAATCCACCCCAGTCTCCAACCTCTGCACTCTGTAACAGTCCTCCTGTAGTGTAGTGTCGAAAATCTGCTCTCTGTAATGGTCCTTCTGCACCCCAGTCTCTAATCTCTGCTTTCTGTGTCAGTCCATCTGCACCCCAGTCTCCAACCTCTGCTCTCTGTAACAGTCCTTCTGCACCCCTTTCTCCAAACTCTGCTGTCTGTAACAGTCCTTCTGCAACAAAGTCTCAAAACTCTGCTCCGTGCAAAAGTCCTTCTGCACCCCTTCTCCAAACTCTGTTCACTGTAACAGTCCTTCTGCACACCCGTATCAATACTCTGTTCTCCCCAACGATACTTCTGCACCCCAGTCTCCTTCCTCGGCTCTCTGCAACAATCCTTCTCCACTTCAGTCTCCAAACTCTGCTCTCTGTAACAGTCCTCCTGTAGTGCACTCTCAAAAATCTGCTCTATGTAACGGTCCTTCTTCACGCCAGTCTCCAATCTCTGCTCTCTGTAACAATCCTTCTGCACCTCAGTCTCCAAACTCTGCTATCTGCAACAGTCCTTCTGCACCTCAGTCTCAAATCTCTGTTATGAGCAAGGATCCTTCTGCACTCCAATCTCAAAACTCTGCTCTCTGTAACAGTCCTACTGCACCCCAGTCTTCAAACTCTGCTCTCTGTAACAGGTCTTTTGCACCCCATTCTGCAACCTCTGCTCTCTGTAACAGTGCTTCTGCACCTCAGTCTACAAACTCTGCTGTCTGAAACAATCCTTCTGCACCCCAGTCTCTAAACTCTGCTTACTGTATCAGTCCATCTGCACCACAATTTCCAAAACCTGCTTTCTGTAAGAGTCTTTCTTCACCTCAGTCTACAAACTCTGCTTTCTGCAACAGTCCTTCTGCACCCCAATCTTCAACATCTTCTCTCTGCAACAGACCTTCTCCACCAAATCTTCAACCTCTGCCTCTGTAACAGTCCTTCTATAACCCAGTCTCCAAACTCTGATCCCTTAAACAGTCCTTCTGCACCCCAAAGTGAACCTGTGCTCTCCACTACAGTCGTTTTACACCCCAGTGTCCAGGCTCTGCTCTCTGCAACAGTTCCTCTGCAACCCAGTCTCCAACCTCTGCTCTCCTCAACAATACTTCTGCACCCCAGTATCCGACCTCTTTTCTTTAAAACAATCCTTCTGCACCACAGTCCTAAAATTTTGCTCTCTACAATGAACCTTCTGCACCTCAGTCTCCAACTTCTGCTCTCTATAACAGGCCTTTTGATCCCAAATCTCCCACCTCTACTCTCTGTAACAGTCCTTTTTCAACTCTGTCTCCAAACTCTGCTCTCTGCAACAGTCCTTTTGCACCTCAGTCTCCAAACTCAGCTCTCTGGATAGAACCTTCTGCACCTCAGTCTCAAAACTCTACTCTCTGTAACAGTCCTTCTGCACCCCAGTCTCCAACCTCTGCTCTCTGTAACAATCCTTTTGTACCTCAGTCTCCAACCTCTACTCTCTGTAACAGTCCTTCTGCTTCTCAGTCTCCAAACTCTGCTCTCTGCAACAGTCCTTCAGAACCGCTGTCTCAAATTCTTGTTCCTGCAACAGTCCTTCTACACCCCAGTCTTCAACCTCTGCTATCTGCAACAGTCTTTCTGCACCCCAGTCTCCAACCTCTGCTCTCTGTAACAATCCTTTTGTACCTCAGTCTCCAACATCTACTCTCTGTAACAGCCCTTCTGTTACTCAGTCTCCAAACTCTGCTCTCTGCAACAGTCCTTCAGAACCGCTGTCTCAAATTCTTGTTCCTGAAACAGTCCTTCTACACCCCAGCTCCAACCTCTGCTATCTGCAACAGTCCTTCTGCACCTTAGTCTCCAACCGCTGCTCTCTGCAACGAACCTTCTTCACCCCAGTCTCCAAAATCTGCTCTCTGCCACAGTCTTTCTGCACCTCAGTCTGAAATCTGTGCTCTCTGCATGGGGACTTCTTCACCTCAGTTCCCAAACTCTGATCTCTGAACTGGTCCTTCTGAACCCAAGTATCCAACCTCTGCTCTCTGTAACAATCCTTCTGCACCGAAGTCTCCAACATATGCTCACTGAAAAAGTCCTTCTGCACGCCAGTCTCCAACATCTGCTCTCTGCAACAGTCGTTCTGAACCTCAGTCTAAAAACTCTGCTCTCTGAAATGATCCTTGTGCACCCCAGTCTCCAAACTCTGCACTCTGAAACAGTCCTTCTCCACCCCAGTCTCCTACCTCTGCTCTCTGTAACAGTCCTCCTGTAGTGTAGTCTCCAAAATCTGCTCTCTGTAATGGTCCTTCTGCACCCCAGTTTCTAAACTTTGCTTTCTGTATCAGTCCATTAGCACCCCAGTCTCCAACCTCTGCTCTCTGTAACAGTCCTTCTGCACCTCAGTCTCCAAACTCTGCTGTCTGCAACAGTCTTTCTGCACCATAGTCTCAAACCTGTGCTTCATGTAACAGTCCTTCTGCACCCCTTCTCCAAACTCTGTTCTCTGTAACAGTCCTTCTGCACACCAGTCTCAATACTCTGCTCTCCCTAACGATCCTTCTGTACCCCAGTCTCCTTCCTTGGCTCTCTGCAACAGTCCTTCTCCACCCCAGTCTCCAACCTCTGCTCTCTGTAACAGTCCTCCTGTAGTGCACTCTCAAAAATATGCTCTTTGTAATGGTACTTCTGCACCCCAGTCTTCAATATCTTCTCTCTGTAACAGTCTTTCTGCACCTCAGTCTCCAAACTCTGCTCTCTGCAACAGTCCTCATGCACCTCAGTCTGAAATCTCTGTTCTCGGCAAGGATTCTTCTGCACACCATTCCCAAAACTCTGCTCTCTGTAACAGTCCTTCTACACCCCAGTCTCCAAACTCTGCTTACTGTATCATTCCATCTGCACCACAATTTCCAAAACCTTCTCTCTGTAAGAGTGTTTTTTAACCACAGTCTACAATCTTTGCTTTCTGAAACGGTCTTTCTGCACCCCAGTCTCCAACCTCTGCTCTCTGCAACAGTCTTTCTGCACTCCAATGTGAACCTGTGCTCTCCGCTACAGTCCTAATACACCCCAGTGTCCAGCCGCTGCTCTCTGCAACAGACCCTCTCCAATCCAGTCTCCAACCTCTGCTCTCCTTAACAATTCTTCTGCACCTTAATCTCCAACCTCTGCTCTCTGCAATGATCCTTCTGCACCTCAGTCTTCAAAAACTACTCTCTGTAAATGTATTTCTGAACCCCTTGTCCAAACTTTGCTCTCCGTAACAGGCCTTCTGCACCCCAGTCTCCAAACTCTGTTCTTTATAAGAATCCTTCTGCACCTCAGTCTCAAAATTTTGCTCTCTACAATGATCCTTCTGCACCCTAGTCTCCAATCTCTGCTCTATGTATCAAGCCTTTTGCACAAAAATCTCCCACATCTACTCTCTGTAACAGTCCTCTTGCACCTCAGTCTCCAATCTCTGCTCTCTGCAACAGTCCTTTTGCACCGCAGTCTCCAAACTCAGGTCTCTGCATCTATCCTTCTGAACCTCAGTCTCGAAACTCTTCTCTCTGTTACAGTCCTTCTGCACCCGGTCTCAAACCACTGCTGTCTGCAAAGATCCTTCTGCACACTAGTCTCCAACGTCAGCTCTTTCCAACAGTCCTTCTGCACACCAGTCTCAAACCTCTGCTCTCTGTAATAATCCTTCTGCAACCCAGTCTCCGACCTTTGCTCTCTGCAATGATCCTTTTGCACTGCAGTCTCCAAACTCTGCTCTCTGCAAAAGTCCTTCTGCACCCCTGTCTCCAACCTCTGCTATCTGCAACAGTCCTTCTGCACCCCAGTCTTCAACCTCTTCTCTCTGTGACAATCCTTCTGTACCTCAGTCTCCAACCTCTACTCTCTGTAACAGTCCTTCTGCATCTCAGTCTTCAAACTCTGCTCTCTGCAACAGTCCTTCAGAACCGCTGTCTAAAATTCTTGTCCCTGCAACAGTCCTACTACACCCCAGTCTCCAACCTCTGCTATCTGCAACAGTCCTTCTGCACCTTAGACTCTGAACTCTACTATCTGTAACAGTCCTTCTGCACCTCAGTCTTTAACATCTGCTCTCTTTAAGATCCTTCTGCAACCCAGTCTGTAAACTCTGCCCTCTGTAACAGTCCTTCTGCACTTTTTGTCCAACCTGTTTTCTTGTAACAGTCTTTTTGCATGCCGGTCTCAAAACTCTGCTCACTACAACGATTCTTCTGCACCCCAGTCTCAAACCTCTGCTCTCTGCAAAAGTCCTTCTGCACCCCAGTCTCCAATATCTACTCTCATCAATAGTCGTTCTGCCCCTCAGTCTGAAAACTCTGTTCACTGCAACAATCATTCTGCAACCCAGTCTCCAACCTCTGCTCTCTGTAACAGTCCTGCTGTACCACAGTCTCCAAACTCTTCTCTCTGTAAGATCTTTCTCAACCCTGTCTCCAAATTCTGATGTCTGTAACAGTCCTTCTGCACCCCAGTCTCCAACCTCTGTTCTGTGTATCAGGCCTTTTGCACCCCATTCTCCAACATCTGCTCTCTGCAACAGTCCTTCTGCACCAGAGACTCCAAACTCTGCTTTCTGTATCAGTCCATCTGCACCCCAATCTCCAAACTCTGCTCTCTGTAACAGTCCTTCTGCACCTCAGTCTACAAACTCTACTCTCTGCAAAAGTCATTCTGCAACCCAGTCTCCAACATGTGCTCTCCGCAACAGTCCTTCTGCACCAAAGTCTCAAAACTCTGTCTCTGTAACAGTCCTACATAAAGGCAGTCTAGAAACTCTACTTTCTGCAACAGTGCTTCTGCACCCAAATCTCAAACCTGTGCTCTCGGCAACAGTACTTCTACACCAGATTTCCAGCCTCTGCTCTCTGCAGTAGTCTTTCTGCAACCCAGTCTCCAAACTCCGCTCTTTGTAACGATCCTTCTGCACATCATTCTCCAAACTCTACTCTCTGTAAAAGTACTTCTGCACCCCTTCACGAAATGCTGCTCTCCATAACAGGCCTTCTGCAACCCACTCTCCGACATCTTTTCTCTGCAAAAATCCTTCTGCACCTCAGTCTCCAACCTCTGCTCTCTACAACTATCCTTCTGCACCCCAGTCTCCAACCACTGCTATCTGCAACAGTCCTTCTGCACCCCAGTCTCCAACATGTGCTCTCTGCAAAATCCTTCTGCCCCCTTAGTTTGAAAACTCTGTTTTCTGAAACGATCCTTCTGCACCCTAGTCTCAAACCTCTGCTCTCTGTAACAGTCCTGCTGCACCTTGGTCTACAACCTCTTCTCTCTGTAAGATCCCTGTGCAACCTTTTCTAAAAACTCTGCTCTCTGTAACAGTTCTTCTGCACCCCAGTCTCCAACCTTTGCTCTCTGTAACAGTTCTTTTGCACCTCATTCTCAAACCTCTGCTTTCTGCAAAAGTCCTTCTACACCCCATTTTCTAACCTCTGTTCTTTGCAACAGTCCTTCTGCACCCCAGTCTCCAACCTCTGCTCTCTGTATCAGACCTTTTGAACCCATATCTACAACCTCTACTCTCTATAACAGTTCTTCTGAACCTCAGTCTCCAACTTCTGCTCTCTGCAACAATCTTCAGCACCTCTGTCTCCAAAGTCTGGTCTCTGCAACACTACTTTTGCATCCTAGTTTCCAACATCTGCTCTCTTTTAGATCCTTCTGCACAACAGTTTCCAAACTCTGTTCTCTACAACATTCCTTCTCCATCCCAGTCTCCAACCTCTTCTTTCTGCAACGATTCTGTAGCACCCCAGTCTCCAACCTCTGTTCTCTGCAAAAGTCTTTCTGCTCCCCAGTCTCCAAACTCTGCTCTGTGTAACAGTTCTTCTGTACTGCAATCTTCAACCTCTGCTCTCGGTAATTGTTCTTCTGAACCCAAGTCTCCAAACTCTGTTGTGTGTAACAGGCCTTCTGCACCTTAGTCTCCAAACTCTGCTCTCTGTAACAGGACTTCTGCATCCCAGTCTTCAACCCCTTCTCTCTGCAAAGATGCTTCAGCACCCCAGTGTCAAACATCTGCTCCTTGCAACAGTTCGTCTGCATCCCAGTCTCAAACCTCTGCTCTCTGTAAGATCTTTCTGCACCCCAGTCTCCAAACTCTGCTCTCAGTAAGAGTCCTTCTGCACTCCAGTCTCCCAGCTCTACTCTCTGCAACAGTCAATTTGAACCCCAGTCTCCAACCTCTGCTCTCTGTAAGATCCATCTGAACCCCAGTATTTAACCTCTGCTCTCTGTAACAGTCCTTCTGCACCCCAGTCTTCAACCTCTGCGCTCTGTAACAGTTTTTCTATACTAAAGTCTCCAAACTCTGGTATCTGTAACGGTTCTTCTGCACCCCAATTTCCAAACTCTGCTTTCTGTAACAGTCTTTCTGCACCTCATTCTCCAAACTCTGCTCTCTGTAGCAGGCCTTCTGCACCCCACTCTTCAAAATCTGCTCTCTCCAAAGATCCTTCTGCACCCCAGTATCCAAACACTGCTCTCAGAAATTATCCTACTGCACCCAAGTCTCCAACCTCCGATCTCTGCAACAGTCCTTCTGCACTTCATTCTCCAAATTCTGCTGCCTTTAAGACCAATCTGAACCCCAGTCTTTAAAGTCTGCTCTCTGCAACATTCCTTCAGCACCACAGTCTCCAACCTCTGCTCTCTGTAACAGTCCTTCTGCACCCCAGTCTCCAAACTCCGCTCTCTGCAACGATCCTTCTGGACCCCAGTCTCCAACCTCTGCTCTCTGTAACAATCCTGCTGCACAACAGTCTCCAAACTCTGCTCTCTGTAAGATCATTCTGCACTCCAGTTTCCAAACTCTGCTCTCTGTAACATTCCTTCTCCACCCCAGTCTTCAACCTTTGCTTTTTGCAAGTGTCCTGAGACAACCAAGTCTCCAAACTGTGTCCTCTGCAACAGTCCTTCTGCTCCCCAGTCTCCAACCTCTACTCTCTGTAATGGTTTTTCAACACCCAAGTCTCCAAACTCTGCTTTCTGTATCAGTCCTTCTGAACCTCAGTCTCAAACCTCTGCTCTCTGTATCTATCCTTCTTCACCTCAGTCTCCAACCTGTGCTCTCTGTAACATTCTTTCTGCACCCCAATTTCCAACCTCTGTTTTCTTTAACAATCCTTCTGCACCTCAGGCTCCAAACTCTGCTCTCTGTAACAGTCCTTCTGCACCCCAGTCTCCGACCACTGCTCTCTGTAACAGTCCACCTCCACCTCAGTCTCCAACCTCTCCTGTAACAGGCCTTCTGCACGTCAGTCTCCAAACTTTTCTCTCTGTAGCAGGCCTTCTGAACCCCAGTCTCCAAAATCTGCTCTCTGAAACGATCCTTCTGCACCCCAGTCTCATACATCAGCTCTCTGCAATGATTCAACTTCACCCAATTCTCCAACCTTTGATCTCTACAACACTTCCTTCTGCACCTCAGTCTCCTAATTCGCCTCTCTGTAAGATGCTTCTGCAAACCTGCATCCAATTTCTGCTCTCTGTAACACTCTTTCTGCACCCCAGTCTCCTACCTCTGCTCTACTAACAGTCCTTCTGCACCTCAGTCTCCCAAATCTGCTCTCTATAAGATCCTTTTGCAACCAAGTATTTTAACTCTGCACTCTGTAGCAGTCCTTCTGCACAACAGTCTCCAACCTCTTCTCTCTGCCACGATTCTTCTCCACCCCAGTCTCCAACATCTGCTCTCTGCAACAGTACTTCCACACCCCAGTCTCCAAACTCTTCTCTCTGTAACAGGCTTTCTGCACCCCAGTCGCCAACCTCTGCTCTTTGGATCAATCCTTCTCTACCCCAGTAACCTTCCTCTGCACTCTGTAACAATCCTTCTGCACCTCAGTCTTCCAACTCTCCTCTCTGCAACGGTCCTTCTGCACCCCAGTCTCCAACCTCTCCTCTCTGTAACAGTTTTTCTACACTCCAATCTCCAACCTCTACTCTCTGCAACAGTCCTTCTACACACTAGTCTCCAACATCTGATCTCTGCAACAGTTTTTCTCCACCCCAGTCTCCAACCTCTGCTCTCTGTAACAGTCCTTCTGTACTGCAGTTTCCAAGCACTTCTCTCTGTAACGGTCCTTCTGCACCCCAGTCTCAAACCACTGCTTTCTTTATAAGTCCTCTGCAATCAAGTCTCCAACCTCTGCTCTCTGTAACATTCCTTCTGCACCTCAGTGTCCAAATTATGCTCTCTGCAACAGTCCTTCTGCACCCTAATTTCCAACCTCTGCTCTCTGCAACAGTCTTTCTACACCCAAGTCTCCAATATCTACTCTCTTCAACAGTACTTCTACACCTCAGTCTCCAAACTCTGCTCTCTGCAATGGTCTCCCTGCACCCCAATTTCCAAACTATTCTCTCTGTAAGATTCTCCTGCACCTCAGTTTCCAAACTCTTCTCTTTGTAACATTCCTTCTGCACCCCAGTCTCCAAACTCTGCTCTCTGCAATGATCCCTCTGCACCCCAGTCTCCAACCTCTTTTCTCTACAACAGTTCTTATGTACAAGGATCTTCAACCTCTATTCTCGGTAAGGGTCCTTCTTAACCCCAGTCTCCAACCTCTGCTTTCTGTATCAGTCCTTCTGCACCCCAGTCTCTAAAATATGCTCTCTGCCACAGTCCTTCTGCACCCCAGTCTTCAACAGCTGATCTCTGGAACAGTCCTTCTGCACCCCAGTCTCAAAACTCTGTTCTCTGCAACGATCCTTTTGCACCCCAGTCTTCAACCTCTGCTCTCTGTAACAATCTTGCTGCACCTCGGTCTACAATCTCTGCTATCTGTAAGATCCTTCTACATACCAGTTTTAAAACTCTGCTCTCTGTAACATTCCTTTTCCACTACCGTCTCCAACCTCTGGATTCTGCACCAGTCCTGCTGCACCACAGTCTCCAAAAACTGTTGTCTGCAACAGTTCTTCTGCTCCCCATACTCCATCCTCTGCTCTCTGTAACAGTCCTTCTGTACGTCAGTCTTCAAACTCTGCTCTCTGTAACGGTCCTTCTGCTCCACAATCTCAAACCTCTGCTTTCTGTAACAGTCCTGCACCACTGTTTCCAACCTCTGCTCTCTGTAATAGTCCTTCTGCACCTCTTTCTCCAACCTCTGCTCTCTGCAACCTTACTTCTGAATTCCCATTCTCTAACCTCTGCTCTCTTCTACAGTTCTTCTAAACCACAGTCTAAAATATCTACTCTCTGCAACAGTCCTTCTTTACCCTAGTCGCCAAACTCTGCTCTCTGTAACGGTCCTTCTGCACCCCAGTCACAAAACTATGCTCTCTGTAACAGTCCTTCTGTACCTCAGTCTTCAACCTCTACTCTCTGTAATGGTTTTTCAGCACCCCAGTCTCCAAACTCTGCTTTCTGTATCAGTCCTTCTGAACCTCAGTCTCAAACCTCTGCTCTCTGTATCTATCCTACTTCACCTCAGTCTCCAACCTGTGCTCTCTGTAACAGTCCTTCTGCACCCCAGTCTCCGACCACTGCTCTCTGAAACAGTCCACCTCCACCTCAGTCTCCAACCTCTCCTGTAACAGGCCTTCTGCACGTCAGTCTCCAAACTCTTCTCTCTGTAGTAGGCCTTCTGAACCCCAGTCTCCAAAATCTGCTCTCTGAAACGATCCTTCTGCACCCCAGTCTCATACATCAGCTCTCTGTAATGATCCAACTTCACCCCACTCTCCAACCTTTGATCTCTACAACACTTCCTTCTGCACCTCAGTCTCCTAATTCGCCTTTCTGTAAGATGCTTCTGCAAACCTGCATCCAATTTCTGCTCTCTGTAACAGTCTTTCTGCACCCAAGTTTCCAACCTCTCCTCTCTGCAACAGTGCTTCTACAACCAAGTCTTCAACCTCTGCTCTGTGTAACAGTCCTTCTGCACCCCAGTCTCCAACCTCTACTCTCTGCAACAGTCCTTCTGTACGTCAGTCTCCAACATGTGCTCTCTGTACGATACTTCTTCAACCCTGTCTCCAAACTCTGCTCTCTGTAACAGCCCTTCTGCACCCCATTCTCCAAAGTCTGTTCTTTATAACAATCCTTCTGCACCCCAGTATTAAACCTCTGCTCTCTAGAACAATCCTTGTGCACCCCAGTCTCCAACCTAAGCTCTCTGCAACAGTCCTTCTGAACCCCAGTCTCCAACATATGCTCTCTGCAACAGTCCTTCGGCACCTCACTTTTAAAATTCTGTTCTCTGCAACGATCCTTCTGCACCTCAGTCTCCAACCTCTACTCTCTGTAACAGTCCCTCTGCACCTCACTCTTCAATATCTGCTCTCTGTAAGATCCTTCTGCAAACCAGTTTCCATCTCTGCCATATGTAAAAGTCATTCTGCAGCCATTCTCCAAACTCTGCTCTTCATAAAAGTCCTTCTGCACCCCAGTCTTCAACCTCTGCTCTCTGTAACAGTCCTGCTGCGCCTCGGTCTTCAATCTCTGCTCTCTGTAAGATTCTTCTGCAATCTTGTCTAACAACTCTTATGTCTCTAACAGTTTTTCTGCACCCTCGCCTAGAACCTCTGCTCTCTATAACAGTCCTTTTGCATCACAATCTCCAACCTCTATTCTTTGTAACAGTCTTTTTGAACCTCAGTCTCCAATATCTGCTCTCTGAAACGATCCTTCTTCAACCCAGTCTCCAACATCTGCTCTCTGCAACAGACCTTCTGCACCTCAGTCTCCTACATCTCCTCTCTTTAACACTCTTTCTGCACCCCAGTCTTTAACCTCTGTTCTCTGTAAGGTCTTCTGCACACCAGTTTCCAAACTCTGCTCTCTGTATCATTCCTTCTCCAACCCAGTCTCCAACCTTTTTTTTCTTCAACGGTCCTGCTGAAACCCTGTCTCCAACCTCTGTTCTCTGCAACAGTACTTCTACTCCCCAGTCTCAAACCTCTGCTCTCTGTAACAGTCGTTCTGCACCATAGTCTCCAACCTCTGCTCTCTGTAACGGTCTTTCTACAGCACAGTCTCAAACCTCTGCTTTCTATATCAGTCCTTCTGCACCACGGTTTCCAACCTCTGCTCTCTGTAACAGTCCTTCTGCACCTCTTTCTCCAACCTCTGGTCTCTGTAACAGGCTTTCTTCACCGCAGTCTCCAAACTCTGTTCTCTGTAACAGTCCTTCTGCACCCCAGCATCCAACTTCTGTTCTCTGTAACAATCCTTCTGCACCTCATTTCCCAAACTCTGAAATCTGCAATCGTCCTACTGCACCCCAGTCTCTAACCTCTGCTCTCTGCAATGATTGTTTTGGACCCCAGTCTCCAAACTTTGCTCTCTGCAAAAGTTTTTCTGCACACCAGTCTCCAACATCTGCTCTCTACAACAGTTCTTCTGCACCTCAGTCTGAAAACTCTGCTCTCTGCAACTATCCTTGTTCACCACAGTCTCCAAACGCTGCTTTCTGTAACAGTTTTTTTGCGACTCAGTCTCCAACCTCTGCTCTCTGTAATAGTCCTTCTGCACAACATTCTCCAAACTCTGCTCTCTGTAAGATGCTTCTACACCCAAGTTTCCAAACTCTGCTCTCTGTAGCCTTCCTTTTCCACCCAGTCTCCAAACTCTGCTCTTTGCAACGGACCTTCTGCACGCCAGTCTCCAACCTCTGGTCTCGGCAACGGTCCTTCTGCACCCCAGTCTCCAAATTCTGCTCTGCATATCATTTCTTCTGCACTTCCGTCTCCAATTTCTGCTCTATTTTAAGATTCTTCTGCTACCAAGTAACCAAACTCTGCTCTCTGGAACAGTCCTTCTGCACCCCATTTATCCTACCTCTGGTCTGTGCAACAGTTCATCTGCACCCCAGTCTCCAACCTCTGCTCTCTGAATGATCCTTCTGCACCCCAGTCTCCAAACTCTGACCTCTGTAACAGTCATTTTTCACCCAAGTCTCCAACATTTGCTCTCTGTAACAATCCTTCTGCACCTTAGTCTCACACATCTGCTCTCGGCAAGGGTTTTTCTGCACCCCATTCTCCAACGTCTATTGTCTGCAAGAGTCCTGCAGCACCTCAGTCTCCAAATTCTGCTCCCTGCAACAATCCTTCTTCACCCCAGTCTCCAACTTCTGCTCTCTGCAACATTTCTTCTGCACCCCAGTCTCTAACCTGTGCTCTCTGTAACTATCCTACTGAGCCCCGGTCTCCAAACTCTGCTCTCTGTAGCGATCCTTCTGCACCTCAGTTTCCAACCTCTGCTCTCTGCAACAGTCATTCTGACCCCAGTCTCTAGATTCTGCTCTCTGTAACATCCTTCTCCACCCCAGTTTTCAAACTCTGCTCTAGGTGACATTCCTTCTGCACTCCAGTCACCACCCTCTTCTCTTTGTAACAGTACTTCTGTACCGCAGTCTCCGATCTCATCTCACTGCAACATTTTTTCTGCACCCCAGTCTCCAAACTGTGCTCTCTGTAACTGCCTTTCTGACCCCAATCTCCAACCTCTGCTCTCTATAACAATCCTTCTGCACCTCAGTCTCCAACCTCTTCTTTCTGCAATGGTCCTTCTGAACCACAGTTTTCAAACTCTGCACTCTGCAACAGTTCTTCTACACCTAGTCTCCAACCTCTTCTCTCTGTAACAATCCTTCTGCACCTCAGTCTCCAACCTCTGCTCTCAGTAACAGTCCTTCTGCCCCTCAGTCTCTAACTTCTGCTCTCTGTAACAGGCTTACTGCACCCCAGCCTCCAACCTCTGCTCTCTGTAACAGTTCTCTTGCACCCCAATCTTGAAACTCTGCTCTTTATAACAGTCTTCTAAACCGCAGTCTCAGACCTCTTTTTTCTGCAACGATCCTTCTGAACATCATTCTCCAACATCTGCTCTCTGTAACAGTCCTTCTGCACCCCAGTATCAAAACTCTGCTCTCTGTAAAAGTCCTTCTGCACCCCAGTCTCCAACATTTGCTCTCTGTAATGGTCCTTCTGTAACGCATACTCCAAAATCTGCTCTCTGTAACATTCCTTCTGCACCTCAGTCTTCAGCGTCTGCTCTCTGTAACAGTTCTTCTGCACCCCAGTCTCCAACATCTGCTCTGTGCAACGGTCCTTCTGCACACCAGTCTCCAAACCCTGCTCTCTGTCACAGTCCTTCTGCACCTCAGACTCCAACCACTGCTCTGTGTAACAGTCCTTCTAAGCCTCAGTCTGAAACCTCTGATCTTTACAACAATCCTTCTTCACCCGTCTTTAACTTCTGCTCTCTGTAACAGTCCTTCTGAACCTCAGTCTCCAACCTCTGCTCTCTGCAACAGTCCTTCTGCACCCCAGTCTCCAAGATCTTCTCTCTGCAACAGTCCTTCTACACTCCAGTCTCCAACCACTGCTCTCTGCAAGGATCCTTTTGCATCTCAGTCTCCAACTTCTGCTCTCTGCAACAGTCCTTCTGCACTCCAGTCTCCAACCTCTGCTCTCCGCTACAGTCCTTCTTCACCCCAGTTTCATAACTCTGCTCTCTGCAACATTTCTTCTACATGCCAGTCTCTAACCTGTGCTCTCTGTAACTGTCCTGCTGCACCCCAGTCTTCAACCTCTGCTCTCTTCAAGATCCTTCTCCACCTCAATCTCCAAGTTCTGCAATCTGTAACGGTCCTTCTGAACCCCAGACTTCAACCTATGCTCTCTGCAACGATTTTCTTCACTTCAGTCTCCATCCTCTGCTCTCCACAACTGTAATTCTGCACCCCACTCTCCTTCCTTTGTTCTTTATAAGAATCCTTCTGTACCCCAGTCTCCAACCGCTCCTCTCTGTAACAGCCCTTCTGCACCTCAGTGTCCAACCTCTGCTCTCTGTAATGAACCTTCAGCACCTCAGTCTCAAACCGCTGCTCTCTGTAACAGGCCTTCTTAACCCCATTCTCCCACCGATGCTTTCTGGATCAGTTCTTTTGCACACCAGTATCCTAACTCTGCTCTCTGTAACACTCCTTCTGTACCACAGTCTCAAAACTCTGCTCTCTGTAAAGGTCCTTCGGCACCCTAGTCTCCAACGTCAGCTTTCTGTATCAGTTCTTCTGCACCCCATTCTCCAACCTCTGCTCTCAGTCAGAGTTCTTCTGCAACCCAGTCTCCAACTTCTGCTCTCTGCAACATTTCTTCTGCACCCCAGTCTCAATCGGTGCTCTCTGTAACTGTCCTTTTGCACCCCAGTCTCCAACCTCTTTTCTCTGTAACAATCTTTCTGCACCACAGTCTGAAACCTCTGCTTGCTGCAACGATCATTCTGACACTAATAATCCAACCTCTGCTCTCCGCAATGATCCTTCTGCACCCCAGTCTCCAACCTCTTCTGTCTGTAAGAGTCCTACTGCACTTCAGTCTCCAATCTCTGCTCTCTGTAACAATCCTTCTGCACCTCACTCTCCATTCTCTGCTATCTGTAACTATCCATCAGCACACCAGTCTACAACCTCTGTTCTCTGTATCCTAACTCTGCTCCCTGTAACAATTTTTCTGCACCTGAGTCTCCAACCTCTGCTCTCTAAAACGGTCCGTATGCATCCCAGTCTCCAAACTCTGTTATCTGCATCAGTCCTTCTGCACCCCAGTATCCAACCTCTGCTCTCTGTAACAGTCCTTCTGTACCACAGTCTCAAAACTCTGCTCTCTGTAACGGTCCTTCTGCACCCCAGTCTCAAACCTCTGCTCTCTGCAACAGTCCTTCTGCACCCCAGTCTCCAAACTCTGCTGCCTGCAAAAGTCCTTCTAAACCCCAGTATTCAAACTCTGCTATCTGCAACAGTCCTTCTGCACCCCAGTCTCGAATCTCTGCTCTCTGTAACAATCTTTCTGTACCTCAGTCTCCAACCTCTACTCTCTGTAACAGTCCTTCTGCACAACAGTCTCCAAACTCTGCTCTCTGCAATTGTCCTTAAGCACCGCTGTCTCAAATTCTGGTCCCTGCAACAGTCCTTCTACACCCCAGTCTCAAACCTCTGCTATCTGCAACAGTCTTTCTGCACCTTAGTCTCCAACCTCTGCTCTCTGCAAGGAACCTTCTCCACCCCAGTCTCCAACATCTGCTCTCTGCAACAGTTTTTCTGCACCTCAGTCTGAAAACTCTGCCCTCTACAACAATCCTTCTTCACCTCAGTTCCCAAACTCTGATCTCTGCAATGGTCCTTCTGAACCCCAGTATTCAACCTCTGCTCTCTGTAACAATTCTTCTGCACCTTAATCTCCAAAATCTTCTCTCTGAAAAAGTCCTTCTGCTCCCCAGTCTCTAACATCTGCTCTCTGCAACAGTCCTTCTGCACCTCAGTCTCTAACCTCTACTCTCTGTAACAGTCCTTCTGCACCTCAGTCTCCAACATTTGCTCTTTGTAAGATTCTTCTGCAACCCAGTATCCAAACTCTGTCCTCTGTAACAATTTTTCTGAACCCCTTCTCAAAACTCTGTTTTCTGTAACATTCCTTATGAACACCAGTCTCAATACTCTGCTTTCCACAAAGATCCTTCTGCACCCGTCTCCTTCCTCTGCTCTCTGAAACAGTCCTTCTCCACCCCAGTCTCCAACCTCTGCTCTCTGTAACAGTCCGCCTGTAGTGCACTCACCAAAATTTGCTCTATGTAACTGTTCTTTTGTAACCAAGTCTCCAATCTCTGCTCTCTGTAACTCTCCTTCTGCATCTCAGTCTCCAAACTCTGCTCTCTGCAACAGTCCTTCTGCACCTCAGTCTGAAAACTTTGTTCTCTGAAAGAATCCTTCTGCACCCCAGTCTCCAAACTTTGCTTTCTGTAACAGGCCTTTTGCACCCCATTCTCCAACCTCTGCTTTTTGTAATAGTGCTTCTTTACCTCAGTCTACAAACTCTGCTCTCTGCAAAAGTCCGTCTTCATGCCAGTCTCCAAACTCTGCTTACTGTATCACTCCATCTGCACCACAGTCTCCAAATTCTTCTCTCTGTAAGATCCTTCTGAACTACAGTTTCCAAACTCTGCTCTCTGTAACATTCATTCTCCAACCCAGTCTTTAACCTCTGCCTTCTGCAAGTGTCCTGCGGCATCCCAGTCTCCAACCTCTTTCCTCTGCAACGGTCCTTGTGGTCCCCAGGCTCAAAACTCTGCTCTCCGTAATGGTCTTTCAGTACCCCCATCTCCAAACTCTTTTTTCTGTATCAGTCCTTTTGAACATCAGTCTCAAAGCTCTGCTCTCTGTATCTATCCTTCTGCACTTTACTCTCCAACCTGTGCTCTCTGTAATATTCCTTCTGCACCCCAGTCTCCAACCTCTGCACTCTGTAACAGTTTTTCTATACCGCAGTCAACAAACTCTGGTCTCTGTAACGGTCCTTCTGCACCCCAATTTCCAACATCTGCTTTCTGTAATAGTTCTTCTGCACCTCAGTCTCCAACCTCTGCTCTCTGTAAGATCATTTAGCAACCCAGTCTCCAAACTCTACTCTTTATAACTGTCATTCTGCACCCCAGTTTCCAACCTTTTCTCTCTGTAACAGGCCTTCTTCACGTAAGTCTCCAAACTCTTCTCTCTGTACCAGGCCTTCTGCACCATAGTCTCCAATATCTGCTCTCTGCAACGATCCTTCTGCAACTCAGTCTCCCACATCTGCTCTCTAAAATGATCCTACTTCACCTCAGTCTCAAACCTCTAAACTCTGCAACTGTCCTTCTGCACCTCAGTCTCCAAATTCTGCTCTTTGTAATATCCTTCTGCACCCCTTTATGCAACCTCTGCTCTCTGTAACAGAACTTGTGAATCCGAGTCTCCAACCTCTGCTCTCTATAACAGTCCTTCTGCACCCCAGTCTCCAACCTCTGCTCTCTACAACAGTCCTTCTGCACCCGAGTTACCAAAATCTGCTCTCTCCAACAGTCCTTCTGTGCCCCAGTCTCCAACATCTGCTTTCTAAAAAAGTTCTTCTGCACCTCAGGCTCAAAACCCTGCTCTCTGCAACGACCATTCTGAACCCCAGTCTTCAACCTCTGCTCTCTGTAACAGTCCTTCAGCATCTCAGTCTCCCAACTCTGCTCTCCGGAAGATTCTTCTGCAACACAGTCTTTAAACTCTGCACTCTGGAACAGTCCTTCTGCACAACAGTATCCAAACTCTGCTCTCTGTAACAGACATTCTGCACCCCAGTCTTTAACCTCTTCTCTCTGCAATGACTCTTCTCCACCCCAGTCTCCAACACCTGATCTCGGCAACACTGCTTTAGAACCCCAGTCTCCAAACTCTGCTCTCTGTAAGATCCATCTGAAACCCAGTCTCCAAACTCTACTCTCTGTAACAGTCCTTCTGCATTCCAGTCTCCAAACTCTGCTCTCTCTAACAGTCCTTCTGCAACTCAGTCTCCAACCTCTGCTCTGTGTAACAGTCTTTCTGCACCCCAGGTTCTAAAATCTGCTCTCTTGAACGATCCTTCTGGAACCCAGTCTCTAATGTCTTCTTTTTGCAACAGTCCTTCTGCACCACACTCTCCAACCTCTGCTCTCTGTAAGATCTTTCTGCACTCCAGTTTCCAAACTCTGCTCTATGTAACATTTCTTCTCCACCCCAGTCTCCAACCTCTGTCCTTTGCAACATTTTTTTCTGCTTCCCAGAATCTGAGATCTGCTCTCTGTAACAGACCTTCTGTACCGCAGTCTCCAACCTCTGCTCTTTGTAACGATCTTTCTACACCCCAGTCTCCATCTCTGCTTTCTATATCAGTCTGTCTGAACTCCAGTCTCCAACCTCTGTTCTCTGTATCTATCCTTCTGCACCTTAGTCTCTAACCTGTGCTCTATGTAAGAGTCCTTCTGTACCCCAGTCACCGACCTCTGCTCAAGGTAACAGACCTATACCGCAGTCTCCAACCTCTGCTCTCTGTAATAGTCCTTCTGTAGCCCAATTTCGAAACTCTGCTTTCTGTAACAGTCCTTCTGCACCTGAGTCTCCAAACTCTCCTCTCTGTAACAGTCCTTCTACACCTCAATCCCCAAACTGTGCTCTCTGTAACAGTCCACCTGCACCTCAGTCTCCAAACACTGCTCTCTGTAAGATCCTTCAGCAACCCAGTCTCCAAACACTGCTCTGTATAACAGTCCTTCTGCACCCCAGTCTCCCACCTCTCCTCTCTGTAACTTGCTTTCTGTACACCAGTCTCCAAAGTCTGCTCTCTGCAATGATCCTACTGCACCCCAATCTCCAACCTCTGATCTCTACAATAGTCCTTCTGCACCTCAGTCTCCAAATTCTGCTCTCTGTAAGATCCTTCTGCACCCCTTTCTTCTAGCTCTGCTCTGTGTAACAGAACTTCTGCACCTCAGTCTCCAATCTCTGCTCTTTGCAACAGTCCTTCTGCACGACAGTCTCCAAACTCTTCTCTCTGTAAGATCCTTCTGCACCTCAGTCTCCTACCTGTTCTCCAGTTTCCAAATTCTTCTCTCTGTAACCTTCCTTCTTCACCCTAGTATTTAACCTCTGCTTTCTGCAAGTGTTCTGCGGCACCCCAGTCTCCAAACTCTGTCCTCTAAAACAGTCCTTCGGCTCCCCAGTCTCCAACAACTGCTCTGTAAAGGTTCTTCTTAACCCCAGTCTCAAACCTCTGCTCTCTGTATCTATCCTTCTGCACCTCAGTCTCCAACCTGTTCTTCTGTAACATTCCTTCTGCACCCCAGTCTTTAAACTCTGCGCTCTGTAACAGTTTTTCTATACTGCAGTCACCAAACTCTGGTCTCTGTAATGGTTTTTCTGCACCTCAATTTCCAACCTCTGCTCTCTGTAACAGTCCTTCTACACCTCAGTCTCCAACCTCTGCTCTCTGTAACTGTCCTTCTGCACCTCAGTCTGACAGCTCAGCTCTCTGCACGATCCTTCTGCACCCCTGTCTCAAAACACTGCTCTCTGTAACAGTCCACCTTCATCTCAGTCTCCAACCTCTCCTCTCTGTAACAGGCCTTCTGCAAGCTAGTATCCAAACTCTTCTCTCTGTAGCAGGCCTTCTGCACCCCATTCTCTAAAATCTGCTCTCTGCAATGATCCAACTGCACCCGACTCTCCAACTTCTGATCTCTGCAGCAGTCCTTCTGCACCTCAGTCTCCAAATTCTACTCTCTGTAAGATGCTTCTGCACCCCAGTATCCAACCTCTGCTCTCTGTAACAGTCCTTCTGCACCTTAGTCTCTTACCTCTACTCTCTCTAACAGTCCTTCTGCACCTCAGTCTCCCAACTCTGCTCTCTGTAAGATCCTTTTGCAACCAAGTCTTTAAACTCTGCACTCTGTAAGAGTACTTCTGCACAACAGTCTCCAACCTCTTCTCTCTGCAACGATTCTTCTCCACCCCAGTCTCCAACATCTGCTCTCTGCAACAGTCCTGCCGCACAACAGTCTCCAAACTCTTCTCTCTGTAACAGTCCTTTTTCACCCCAGTCTCCAAACTCTGCTCTCTGCAACGATCCTTCTGGACCCGAGTCTCAAATGTCTGCTCTCTGCAACAGTTCTTCTGCACCACAGTCTCCAACCTCTGCTCTCTGTAAGATCTATCTTCACTCCAGTTTCCAAACTATGCTCTCTGTAACATTCCTTCTCCACCCCAGTCTCCAACCTGTGTCCTCTGCAACAGTCCTTCTGCTCCCCAGTCTCAAACATCTGCTCTCTGTAACAGTTTTTCAGTACCGCAGTCTCCAACCTCGACTCTTCGTAACGGTCCTTCTACACCCCAGTCTCCAACCTCTGCTTTCTGTATCAGTCTTTCTGAACCCAAGTCTCCAACGTCTGTTTTCTGTATCTATCTTTCTGCACCTCAGTCTCCAACCTTCGCTCTATGTAAGAGTCATTCTGCACCCCAGTCTCCAACATCTGTTCTGGATAACAGTCCTATACGACAGTCTCCAACATCTGCTCTCTGTAAAAGTCCTTCTGCAACCCAATTTCCAAACTCTACTTCCTGTAACAGTCCTTCGGCACCTGAGTCTCCAAACTCTACTCTCTGTAACATTCCTTCTACACCCCAGTCTCCAAACTCTGCTTTCTGTATCAGTCTTTCTGAACCCCAGTCTCCAAACTCTCTTCTCTGTATCTATCCTTCTGCACCTCAGTCTCCAACCTCTTCTCTATGAAACAGTCCTTCTATACTGCAGTCTTCAAACTCTGCTCTCTGCAAAGGTCTTTCTGCAGCACATACTCCAAACTCTGCTTTCTGTATCAATCCTTCTGCACCCTAGTCTCCAAATTCTGCTCTCTCTAAGAGTCTTTCTGCACCTGAGTATCCAACCTCTGCTCTCTGTAACAGTCCTTCTGCACTCCAATCTCCAAACTCTGGTCTCTGCAAGAGTCCTTCTGCATCCCAGTCTGCTAACTCTGCACTCTGTAACAATACTTCTGCCCCTCAGTCTCCAACCTCTGCTCTATGTAACAAGAACAGTGCTTCTAAACCTCAGTCTCCATCCTCTTCTCTCTGTACCAATCCTTCTGCACCTCAGTCTCCAACCTCTGCTCTCTGTAACAGTCCTTCCGCATCTCAGTATCCAAACTCTGTTCTCTGTAACACGGTTTCTGCACCCCAGTCTTTAACCTCTGCTTTCTGTAACAGTTCTTCTGCACCCCAATCTCGAATCTCTGCTCTCTGTAATAGTCTATCTGCACCCCAGGATCCAAACTCTTCTCTCTGCAACGATCCTTATGCACCTCAATCTCCAACCTCTGCTCTCTGTAACAGTCCTTCTGCACCCCAGTCTCCAGACTCTGCTCTCTGTAAGATCCTTTTGCATCCCTTTCTCCAACCTCTCCTCTCTCTAACAGTCCTCTGCACCCCAGTATCCAACCTCTGCTCTCTGTAAAAGTCCTTCTGCACCTCACTCTCCAAACTTTGCTCTCTGTAATGGTCCTTCTGTACCCCAGTCTCCAACCTCTGCTCTCTCTAACAATCTTCTGCACCTTAGTCTCAAACTTCTGTTCTCTGTAAGAGTCCTTCTGCACCCTAGTCTCCAACATCTGCTCTCTACAATGGTCCTTATGCACCAAAGTCTCCAAACTCTGCTCTCTCTAACAGTCCTTCTGTACCGCAGTTTCCAAACTCTTCTCTCTTCAACAATCCTTCTTCACCTCAGTCTCCAAACTCTGCTCTCTGCAAAAGTCCTTCTGCATCCCAATCTCTAAACTCTGCTCTCTGCAACAGTCCTTCTGCACCCCAGTCTCCAACATCTGCTCTCTGCTAAAGTACTTCTGCTCCAGAGTCTCCAACATCTGCTCTCTGTATCAGTCATTTTACACCCCAGTAACCAAAATCTACTCTGTGTAACAATTCTTCTGCACCCCAGTCTAAAACCTCTGCTCTCTGTAACATTCCTTCTGCACCTCAGTCTCCAACCTTTGCTCTCTGCAATAGTCATTCTGCACCTCAGTCTCCAACCTTATCTCTCTGCAACGGCCCTTGTGCACCTCAGCATCAAATTCTGTTCTCTGCAGCTGTCATTCTGCACCCCAGGCTACAAACTCTGCTCTCTGTAACAGTCCTTCTGCACCCCAGTCTTCCAACTCTACTTTCTGTATCAGTTTTTCTGCACCCCAGCCTAAAACCTCTGCTTTCTGTAACAGTCCTTCTGCACCTGTCTCCAACTTTTGCTCTCTGCAACAGTCATTCTGCACCCCAGTCTCTAACCTCTTCTCTCTGCAAACGTCTTATTATACCCCAGTATCCAACATCTGCTTACTGCAACGATCCTTCCACATTCCAGTCTCCAACCTCTGCTCTCTGTAACAATTCTTCTGTACCTCAGTCTCCAACCGATACTCTCTGTAACAGTCCTTCTGCATCTCAGTCTCCAAACTCTGCTCTCTGCAACAATCATTCTGCACCTCAGTCTGAAAACTCTGCTCTCTGCAAGGCGACTTATTCACCTCAGTTCCCAAACTCTGATCTCTGCAATGGTCCTTCTTAACCCCAGTATCCAACCTCTGCTCTCTGTAACAATATTCTGCACCCCAGTCTCCAACATCTGCTCTCTGAAAAATTCCGTCTGCACACAAATCTTCAACATCTGCTCTCTGCAACAGTCGTTCTGCACCTCAGTCTAAAAACTCTGCTCTCTGAAACTATCCTTGTGCACCCCAGTCTCCAAACTCTGCACTCTGAAACAGTCCTTCTCCACACCAGTCTCCAACCTCTGCTCTCTGAAACAGTCCTCCTGTAGTTTAGTCTCCAAAATCTGCTCTCTGTAACGGTCCTTCTGCACCCCAATTACTAAACTTTGCTTTCTTTATCAGACCATCAGCACCCCAGTCACCAATCTCTGCTCTCTGTTAACAGTTCTTCTGCACCTCAGTCTCCAAACTCTGCTGTCTGCAACAGTTCTTCTGCACTAAAGTCTCAAACCTCTGCTTCGTGCAACACTCCTTCTGTACCCCTTCTCCAAACTCTGTTCTCTGTAACAGTCCTTCTGCACACCAGTCTCAATACTCTGCTCTCCACAACGATCCTTCTGCACCCCAGTCTCCTTCTGCAGCTCTCTGCAGCAGTCCTTCTCCACCCCAGTCTCCAACCTCTGCTCTCTGTAACAGTCCTCCTGTAGTGCACTCTCAAAAATCTGCTCTATGTAATGGTCCTTTTGCACCCCAGTCTCCAATCTCTGCTCTCTGTAACAGTCTTTCTGAACCTCAGTCTCCAAACTCTGCTCTCTGCAACAGTCCTTCTGCACCTCAGTCTGAAAACTTTGTTCTCTGAAAGAAACCTTCTGCACCCCATTCTCAAAACTCTGCTCTCTGTAAGAGTCCTTCTGCACCGCAGTCTCCAAACTCTGCTTACTGTATCAGTCCATCTGCACCACAATTTCCAAAACCTGCTCTCTTTAAGATTCTTTCTTCACCTCAGTATACAAACTCTGCTCTCTGCAACAGTCCTTCTGCACCCAAATCTCCAACCTCTGCTCTCTGCAACAGTACTTCTGCACCCCAATGTGAACCTGTGCTCTCCGCTCCAGTCATCATACACCTCAGTGTTCAGCCTCTGCTCTTTGCAACAGACCCTCTGCAACCCAGTCTCCAACCTGTGCTCTCCTTAAGAATCCTTCTGCACCTCAATCTCCAACCTCTGCTCTCTGCAATGATCCTTCTGCACCTCAGTCTTCAAAAACTACTCTCTGTAAATGTATTTCTGAACCCCTTGTCCAAACTGTGCTCTCCGTAACAGGCCTTCTGCACCCAAGTCTCCAAACTCTGTTCTTTATAACAATCGTTCTGCACACCAGTCTCAAAATTTTGCTCTCTACAACGATCCTTCTGCACCCTAGTCTCCAATCTCTGCTCTATGTAACCTTCCTTTTGCACCCAAATTTCCCACCTCTACTCTCTGTAATAGTCCTCTTGCAACTCAGTCTCCAAGCTCTGCGCTCTGCAACAGTCCTTTTGCACCTCAGTCTCCAAACTCAGCTCTCTGCATCGATCCTTCTGAACCTCAGTCTTGAAACTCTACTCTCTGTTACAGTCCTTCTGCACCCCGTTCTCAAACCTCTACTCTCTGTAACAATCCTTCTGTAACACAGTCTTCAACCTCTGCTTTCTGTAATGATCCTTTTGCACTGCAGTCTCCAAAATCTGCTCTCTGCAAAAGTCCTTCTGCACCCGAGGTTCAAACCTCTGCTCTCTGTAACAGTCCTTCTGTAACTCAGTCTCCAAACTCTGCTCTCTGCAAAAGTTTTCTGCACCCCAGTCTCCAACCTCTGCTGCCTGCAAAAGTCCTTCTACACCCCAGTATCCAAACTCTTCTATCTGCAACAGTCCTTCTGCACCCCAGTCTTCAAACTCTGCTCTCTGTAACAATCCTTCTGTAACTCAGTCTCCAACCTCTACTCCCTGTAACAGTCCTTCTGCACCTCAGTCTTCAAACTCTGCTCTCTGCAACAGTCCTTCAAAAGCGCTGTCTCAAACTTGTACCTGCAACAGTCCTCCTACACCCCAGTATCCAACCTCTTCTATCTGCAACAGTCCTTCTGCACCCCAGTCTCCAACCTCTGCTATCTGCAACAGTCCTTCTGCACCTTAGTCTCTAAACTCTACTATCTGTAACAGTCCTTCTGCACCGCAGTCTCCAACATCTGCTCTCTTTAAGATTCTTCTGCAACCCAGTCTGTAAACTCTGCCCTCTGTAACAGTCCTTCTGCACCCCTTGTCCAACCTCTGTTCTTTTAACAGTCCTTTTGCACGCCTGTCTCAAACCTCTGCTCGTTACAACGATTCTTCTGCCACCCAGTAACCAACCTCTGCTCTCTGTAACAGTCCTGCTGTACCACAGTCTCCAAACTTTGCTCTTTGTAAGATCCTTCTGAAACCCTGTCTCCAAATTCTGCTGTCTGTAACAGTCTTTCTGCACCCCAGTCTCCAACCTCTGCTCTTTGTATCAGGCCTTTTGCACCTCATTCTCCAACCTCTGCTCTCTGCATCAGTCCTTCTGCACCAGAGACTCCAAACTCTGCTTTCAGTATCAGTGCATCTGCACCCCAATCTCCAAACTCTGCTCTCTGTAACAGTCCTTATGCACCTCAGTCTACAAACTCTGCTCTCTGCAACAGTCCTTCTTCAACCCAGTCTCCAACATCTGCTCTCGGCACCAGTACTTCTGCACCAAAGTCTCAAAACTCTGTCTCTGTAACAGTCCTACATAAAGGCAGTCTAGAACCTCTACTCTGCAACAGTGCTTCTGCACCCAAATCTCAAACCTGTGCTCTCGGCAACAGTCTTTCTACACCCCATGTCCAACCTCTTCTCTCTGCAGCAGTCCCTCTGCAACCCAGTCTCCAAACTCCGATCTCTGTAACAGTCATTCTGCACCTCATTCTCCAAACTCTACTCTCTGTAAAAGTACTTCTGCAACCCTTCACCAAACGCTGCTCTCCGTAACAGGCCTTCTGCACCCCACTCTTCGACATCTTTTCTTTATAACAATCCTTCTGCACCCCAGTATACAACCTCTGCTCTCCACAACTATCCTTCTGCACCCCAGTCTCCAACCACTGCTCTCTGCAACAGTCCTTCTGCACCTCAGTCTCTAAAATGTGCTCTCTGCAAAATACTTCTGCACCTCAGTTTGAAAACTCTGTTCTCTGAAACGATCCTTCTGCATCCTAGTCTCCAACCTCTTCTCTCTGTAACAGTCCTGCTCTCTGGAATGGTTCTTCTGCACCCCAGGCTCCAAACTCTGTTGTCTGTAACAGGACTTCTGCACCCCAGTCTCCAAACTCTGCTCACTGTAACAGGCCATCTGCATCCAAGTCTCCAACCCCTTCTCTCTGCAATGATCCTTCTGAACCCCAGTGTCAAAACTGTTCTTTGCAACAGTTCATCTGCACCCCAGTCTCAAACCTCTGCTCTCTGTAAGATCCTTCTTCAGCCCAGTCTCCAAACTCTGCTCTCTGTAAGAGTCCTTCTGCACCCCAGTCTCCAAGCTCTACTCTCTGCAACAGTCAATTTGAACCCCAATCTCCAACCTCTGCTCTCTGTAAGATCCATCAGAACCCAAGTATCCAACCTCTGTTCTCTGTAACAGTCCTTCTGCACCCAAGTCATCACACTCTGCTCTCTGCAACAGTCCTTCTGCACCACAGTCTCCAACCTCTGTACTCTGTAACAGTTTTTCTATACTAAAGTCTCCAAACTCTGGTATCTGTAACGGTTCTTCTGCACCCAAATTTCCAACCTCTGCTTTCTCTAACAGTCCTTCTGCACCTCAGTCTCCAAACTCTGCTCTCTGTAGCGGGCCTTCTGCACCCCAGTCTTCAAAATCTGCTCTCTCCGAAGATCTTTCTGCACCCCAGTCTCCAACCACTGCTCTCTGCAATGATCCTTCTGCACCCGAGTCTCCAACCTCTGATCTCTGCAACAGTCCTTCTGCACCTGAGTCTCCAAATTCTGCTCTCTTTAACACCAATCTGAACCCCAGTCTCCTAAGTTTGCTCTCTGCAACAGTCCTTCAGCACCACAGTCTCCAAGCTCTTCTTCCTGTAACAGTCCTTCTGCAACTCAGTCTCCAAACTCTGCTCTCTTTAAGATTCTTTTTGCACATCAGACTACTAACTCTGCTCTCTGCAACAGTCCTTCTGCACTCCAGTCTCCAAACTCTGCTCTCTGCAATTCACCTTCTGCACTCCAGTCTCAAAAATCTGCTCTCTACAACAGTCCTTCTGCACCCAAGTCTCAAACCTCTGCTCTCTGCAACAGTCCTTCTGCACCCCAGTCTCAAAACTCTGCTCTCTGCAACGATCTTTCTGGATCCCAGTCTCTAACTTCTGCTCTCTGTAACAATCCTTCTGCACAACAGTCTCCAAACTCTTCTCTCTGTAAGATCCTTCTGCACTCCAGTTTCCAAACTCTGCTCTCTGTAACATTCCTTCTCCACCCGAGTCTTTAAACTCTGCTTTCTGCAAGTGTCCTGCAGCACCCCAGTCTCCAAACTCTGTCCTCTGCTACAGTCCATCTTCTCTCCAGTCTCCAACCTCTTCTTTCTGTAACGGTCCTTAAGCACCCCATTCTCCAAACTCTGCTTTCTGTATCAGTCCTTCTGAACCTCAGTCTAAAACCTCTGCTCTCTGTATCTATCCTTCTGCACCTCAGTCTCCAAACTGTGCTCTCTGTAACATTTCTTCTGCACCCAAATTTCCAACCTCTGCTTTCTGTAACACTCCTTCTGCACCTCAGTCTCCAACCTGTGCTCTCTGTAACATTTCTTCTGCACCCCAGTCTCCAACCTCTTCTCTCTATAACAGTTTTTCTATACCGCAGTCTACAAACTCTTGTCTCGGTAACGGTCCTTTCTGCACCCCAATTTCCAACCTCTGCTTTCTGTAACAATCCTTCTGCACCTCAGTCTCCAAAACTCTGCTCTCTTTAACAGTCCACCTGCACCTCAGTCTCCAACATCTGCTGTAACGGGCCTTATGCACGTCAGTCTCCAAACTCTTGTCTCTGTAACAGTCCTTCTGCACCCCAGTCTTCAACCACTCCTCTCTGTAACAGTCCACCTGCACCTCAGTCTCCAACATCTCCTGTAACAGGCCTTCTGCACGTCAGTCTCCAAACTCTTCTCTCTGTAGCAGGCCTTCTGGACACCAGTCTCCAAAATCTGCTCTCTGCAACGATCCTTCTGCACCCCAGTCTCCAACATCAGCTCTCTGCAATGATCCAACTTCACCCCACTCTCCAACCTCTGATCCTTACAACAATCCTTCTGCACCTCAGTCTCCTAATTCTCCTCTCTGTAAGATGCTTCTGCAAACCTGCATCCAATTTCTGCTCTCTGTAACAGTCCTTCTGCCCCCCAGTCTCGTACCTCTGCTCTCCTAAAAGTCCTTCTTCACCTCAGTCTCCCAAATCTGTTCTCTGTAATATCATTTTGCAACCAAGTATTTTAAACTCTGCACTCTGTATCAGTCATTCTGCACAACAGTCTCCAACCTCTTCTCTCTGCAACGATTTTTCTCCACCCCAGTCTCCAACATCTGCTCTCTGCAACAGTACTTCCGCACCCCAGTCTTCAAACTCTGCTCTCTGTAACAGTCCTTTCTTAACCTCAGTCTTCTAACTCTGCTCTCTTCAACGATCCTTCTGGAACCCAGTCTCTAACGTCTGCTCTCTTCAAGAGTCCCTCTGCACCACAGTCCTCAAACTCTGCTCTCTAGTAAGATCCTTCTGCACTGCAGTTTCCAAACTCTGCTCTCTGTAACATTCCTTCTCCAGCCCAGTCTTTAAAATCTGTCTTCTGTAACAGTCCTTCTGCTCCCCAGTCTCCGAGATCTGCTCACTGTAACAGTCCTTCTGTACCGCATTCTCCAACCTCTGCTCTTCAAAACGGTCCTTCTACACCCCAGTCTCCAACCTCTGCTTTCTGTATCAGTATGTCTGAACCCCAGTCTAGAACCTCTGTTCTCTGTATCTATCCTTCTGCACCTAAGTCTTTAACCTGTGCTCTATGTAAGAGTCCTTCTGCGCCCCAGTATCCAACATATGTTCTCGATAACATAATATGTTCTCGCATTCTCCAACCTCTGCTCTCTGTAAAAGTCCTTCTGCAACCCAATTTCCAAACTTTGCTTCCTGTAACAGTCCTTCTGCACCTGAGTCTCCAAGCTCTGCTCTCTGTAACACTCCTTCTAAACCTCAGTCTCCAACCTCTGTTCTCTGTAACAATCCTTCTGCACCTCAGTCTGAAACCTCTGCTCTGTGCATGATCCTTTTGCACCCAGTCTTCAACCACTGCAGTCTGTAACAGTAAAGTTACACGTCAGTCTGCAACCTCTGCTCTATGTGAGATCTTTCAGCAACCCAGTCTCTGCTCTCTGTAACACTCCTTCTATACCGCAGTCTCCAACCTCTGCTCTCTGTAAGGATCATTCTGAAGCCCAATTTCCAAACTCTGCTCTCTGTAACAGTCCTTCTGCCCACCAGTCTCCAACCTCTCCTCTCTGTAACAGGCCTTCTGCACGCCAGTCTCAAAACTCTGCTCTCTATAGCAGGCCTTCTGCACCCCAGTTTTCATCCTATGCTCTCTGCAACGATCCTTCTGCACCCCAGTCTCCAACCTTTGCTCTCTGCAATGATCCTACTGCACCCCAGTCTCCAACCTCTGATCTCTGCAAAAGTCCTTCTGCACCTCAGTCTCCAAATTCTGCTTTCGGTAAGATCCTTCTGCACCACTGTCTCCAACCTCTGCTCTGTGTAACAGTCCTTCGGCACCCCAGTCTCCAACCTCTGCTCTCTGCAAGAGTCATTCTGCACCCCAGTCTCAAAACTCTGCTCTCTGCAACAGTCCTTCTTCACCCTAGTTACCAACATCTGCTCTCTGTTACAGTTCTTCTTCACTCCAGTGTTCAACCTCTGCTCTCTGTAACAGTCCTCCTGTAAGGCAGTATCAAAACTCTACTCTCTGTAACGGTCTTTCTGCACCCCAGACTCCAGTCTACGCTTTCTGCATCAGTCTTTCTGTACCGAAGTCTCCAAACTCTTCTCTCTGTAAGAGTCCTTCTGCATCTCAGTCTCCAACCTCTGATCTCTGCAGAGTCCTTCTGCAAAACAGTCTCCAACCTCTGCTTTCTAAAACAGTTCTTCTGGACCCTAGTTACCAACATCTGCTCTCTGCAACAGTCCTTCTGCACTCCAGTCTCCAACATCTGCTCTCTGCCACAGTCATTCTGCACCTCAGTCTGAAAACTCTGCTCTCTGCAACGACCCTTCTGCACCCCAGTCTCCTACCTCTGCTCTCTGTAACAGTCCTTCTGCACCTCAGTCTTTCAACTCTGCCCTCTGTTTCATCCTTCTGCAAAAAAGACTTTGAACTCTGCACTCTTTAACAGTCATTCTGCACAACAGTCTCCAACCTCTGCTCTCTTTAACAGATCTTCTGCCACCCAGTCTCCAAACTCTGCTCTGTGTAACAGGCCTTCTGCACCCCAGTCTTCAACCTCTTCTTTCTGCAACGATTCTTCTCCACCTCAGTCTCCAACCTCTGCTCTGTGCAATAGTCCTCTTGCACCCCAGTCTCTAAACTCTGCTCTCTGTAAGATCCATCTGAACCCCAGTCTCTAAACTCTGCTCTCTGTAACAGTCCTTCTGCACCCCAGTATCCAAACTCTGCTCTCTGTAACAGTTCTTCTGCACCTCAGTCTCCAAACTCTGCTCTCTATAACAGTCCTTCTGCACCTCATTCTCCAACCTCTTCTCTGTGCAACAGTCTTTCTTCTCCCCAGTCTCTGAGATCTGATCTCTGTAACAGTCCTTCTGTACCGCAGTGTCCAACCAGTGCTCTCAGTTTCGGTGCTTCTACACCCCAGTCTCCAAACTCTGCTTTCTGTATCAGCCTGTCTGAATCCCAGTATCCAGCCTTTGTTCTCTGTATCCATCTTTCTGCACCTCAGTCTCCAACTTTTGCTCTCTGTAAGAGTCCTTCTGCATCCCAGTCGACAACCTCTGCTCTCGGTAACAGTCCTAAACCGCAGTCTCCAAACTCTGCTCTCTGCAGCGTTCTTTCTGGACCCCAGTCTCCAACGTCTGCTCTCTGCAACAGTCCTTCTGCACCACAGTCTCCAACCTGTGCTCTCTGTAAGAACTTTCTGCACTCCAGTTTCGAATATCTGCTTTCTAACATTCCATCTAGACCCCAGTCACCAACCTCTGCTTTCTGCAAGGGTCCTTCAGCACCCCTGTCTCCAAACTCTGTTCTCTGAAACAGTCTTTCTGCTCCCCAGTCTCCAGTATCTGCTCTCTGTAACAGTCCTTCTGTACCGCAGTCACCAAACTCTGCTCTCTGTAACGGTCCTTCTGCACCCCAGTCTCCAACCTCTGCTTTCTGTACCAGTCCTTCTGAACCCCAGTCTCCAACCTCTGCTCTCTGTGTCTATCCGTCTGCACCTCAGTCTCCAACCTGTGATTTCTGTAACAGTCCTACTGCACCCAAGTCTCCCACCTCTGCTCTTTGTAACAGTCCTTCTATACCATAGTCTCCAACCTCTGCTCTCTGTAACGGTCTATCTGCACCTCAATTTCCAACCTCTGCTTTCTGTAACAGTCCTTCTGCACCTCAGTCTCCAAACTGTGCTCTCGGTATCAGTCCTTCTAAGCCTCAATCTCCAACCTCGGCACTCTGTAACAGTACTTCTGCACCTCAGTCTGACACCTCTGCTCTCCACGATCCTTCTGCACCCCAGTTTTCAACCACTGCTCTCTGTAACAGTCCACCTGCACGTTAGTCTCCAAACTCTGTTTTCTGTAAGATCCTTTAGCAACACAGTTAACACTCTGCTCTCTGTAACTGTCCTTCTGCACCCCAGTCTCCAACCTCTCCTCTCTGTAACAGGCCTTCTGATCCTACTGCACCCCAGTCTCCAACCTCTGATCTCCAGAACAGTCCTTCTGCACCTCAGTCTACAAATTCTGCTCTCTGTAAGATCCTTCTGCACCGCTGTCACCAAACTCTGATCTCTGCAACATTCCTTCGGCACCCTAGTTACCAATATCTGCTCTATTTTACAGTCCTTCTGCACCCCCGTCTCCAAACTCTGCTCTCTGTAACAGTTCTCCTGTACTTCAGAATCCTAACTCTGCTCTCTGTAATGGTCTTTCTGTACCCCCGACTCCAATATCTGCTTTCTGTATTAGTCCTTCTGGACCCCAGTCTCCAAACTCTGCTCCCTATAACAGTTCTTCTGCACCTAAGTTTCCAAACACTGCTCTCTGCAAAAGTCCTTCTACATCGCAGTCTAAGACCTTTACTCTCTGTAACAGTCCTTCTGCACCTCAGTCTCCAACCTCTGCTCTCAGCAGAAGTCCTTCTGCACCTCAGTCTCCAACCTCTACTCTTCGTAACAGTGCTTCTTCACCTCAGTCTCCAATCTCTGCTCTCTGTAAGATCCTTCTGCAACCCAGTCTCCAAACTCTTCTCTCTGTAACAGTCCTTATTCACCCCAGCCTCTAAACTCTGCTCTCTGTAACAGGCTGTCTGCACCCCAGTCTCGAACCTCTGCTCTCATTATCAGTCCATCTGCACGCCAGTCTCCAACGTCTGCTCTCTGCAATGATCCTTCTGCTCCCCAGTCTCCAAACTCTGTTCGTTGCAACAGTCCTTTTACAATCAAGTCTACAACATCTGCTCTCGGCAAAATTTCTTCTGTACCTCAGTCTGAAAACTCTGCTCTCTGCAATAATCCTTCTGCACCCCAGTCTCCAAACTCTGCTCTCTGTAAATGTCCTACAGCATCTCAATTGCCAACGTCTGCTTTAAGCAACAGTCCTTCTGCACCTCAGTCTCCAACCTCTGCTCTCTGCAACATTCCTTCTACACCCCAGTATCAAACCATTACTCTATGTAAAAGTCCGTCTGCACCCCAGTCTCCAACCTCTGTTTTCTGTAACGATCCTTCTGCACCCCAGTCTTTAACCTCTGCTCTCTGCAAAAGTCCTTCTGCACCTCAGTCTCCAAACTGTGCTTTCTGCAACAGTCCTTCTGGAAACAAATCTCCAACTTCTGCTCTTGCAACATTCCTTCTGCACCACAGTGCCAACCTATGCTCTCTGTAAAAGTCCTTCTGCACCCCATCTCGAACCTCTGCTCTCTGCAACGATCCTTCTGTACCTCAGTCTCGAACCTCTGTTTTCTGCAACTATCCTTCTGAACCCCAGTCTGAAAACTCTGCAAGCTGCAACAGTTTTAGTTAACCCCAGACTGCAACAGTTCTACTGTACCTCAGTCTGAAAACTCTGCTCTCTGCAATAATCCATCTGCTCCCCAGTCTCCAAACTCTGCTCTCTGTAACAGTAATTCTGTACCTCAGTCTCCAATCACTGCTCTCTGCAACAGTCCTTCTACACCCCAGTCTCCATACTCTGATTGCCTCAACGATCTTTCTGCACCCCAGTCACCAAACTCTTTTCTCTACATCAGTTCTGATGCACTCCAGACTCCAAACTCTGCTCTCTATAACAGTCCTTCTGTACCACAGTCTTCAACCTCTGTTCTCTGTAAGGGTTCTTATGCACCCCAGTATCCAACCTCTCCTTTCTGTATCAGTCATTTTGAACCACAGTCTCCAAACTCTGCCCTCGGTAAGAGTCCTTCTGCAACTCAGTCTGCAAACTCTGCTCTCTGCAAGAGTCCTTGTGCACCCCAGTCTCCATCCTCTGCTCTCTGCAACAGTACTTTTTCACCACAGTCTCCAACATCTTCTCTATGCAACAGTCATTCTCCACCCCAGTCTCCATACTCTGCTCACCCAAACGATTCTACTGCACCCCGGTCTCCAACGTCTTCTCTCTGCAACAGTTTTTCTACACCCCAGTCTTCGAACTCTGCTCTCTCCAACAGTCCTTCTATACCCCAGTCTTTATATTCTGCTCGACCCAACGATCCTTCTGGACTCCAATCTCCAACCTCTGTTCTCTACATCAGTTCTTCTGCACACCAGACTCGAACCTTTGCTCTCTGTACCAGTCCTTCTGTACCGCAGTCTCCAAACTCTGTTCTCTGCAACAGTCCTTCTGCACCCCAGTCTCCAATATCTGCTATATTTAACAGTCATTCTCCACCCAAGTCTCCAAACTTTGTTCTCTGTAACAGTCTTTCTGTACTGCATTCTCCAACCTCTTCTCTCCGTAAGGGTTCTTCTGCATCCGAGTCTCCAACCTCTGCTTTCTGTGTCAGTCCTTCTGCATCCCAGTCTCCAACCTCTGTTCTGAGTAACTGTCCTTCTGCACCTTAGTCTCCAACCTCTGCTCTCTGCTACAGTCCCTCTCGACCCCAATCTTCATCCTCTACTCTCTGCAACAGTCCTTGCACATCCCAGTCTAAAATCACTGCTCTCTGCAACAGTCATTCTGCACCCCAGTCTCTAACCTCTACTCTCTGTAACAATCCTTCTGCACCTCAGTCTCCAACCTCTGCTCTCTGCAACGGTCCTTCTGCACCTCAGTCTCCAACTTCTACTCTCTGTAACAGTGCTTCTGCACCTCAGTCTCCATTCTCTGCTCTCTATAAGATCCTTCTGCAACCCAGTCTCCAAACTCTGCTCTCTGTAACAGTCCTTCATCACCCCAGTCTCCAAAGTCTGCTCTCTGTCACAGACCTTTTGCACTCCAGTCTCCAACCTCTGCTCTCTGTATCAGTCCATCTGCACCCCAGTCTCTAATGTCTGCTCTCTGCAACGATCCTTCTGCACCCCAGTCTCCAACCTCTGCTCGCTGCAACAGTCCGTGTGCAACCCAGTCTACATCATCTGCTCTCTGCAACAGTTCTTCTGTACCTCAGTCTTAAAACTCTGCTGTCTGCAACAATTTTTTCGCACCCGAGTCTCCAACCTCTGCTCTCTGAAACACTCCTTCTGCCCCTAGTCTGTGAACTCTGCTTTACGCAGCAGTCATTCTGCACCCCAGTCTCCAATATCTGCTCTCTGCAACATTTCTTCTGCTCCCCAGTATCAAACCAGTGCTCTCTGTACAAGTTCGTTTGCACTCCAGTCTCCAACCTCTGCTCTTTGTAACGATCCTTCTGCACCTCAGTCTCGAACCTCCGCCCTCTGTAAAAGTCCTTCTGCACCTCAGTCTCCAAACGCTTTTCTCTGTAAGATCCTTCTAAAAGGCAATCTCTAACGTCTGCTCTCTGTAACAGTCCTTCTGCACCCCAGTCTTTAACCTCTGCTCTCTGTAATGGTCCTTCTGCACCTCAGTCTCCAACCTCTTCTCTCTGCAACGATCCTTCTGCACCTCAGTCTCCAACCTCTGCTCTCTGCAAAGATCTTTGGCACCCCAGTCTCAAAACTCTGCTCGCTGCAACAGTCCTTATGAACCCCAGTCTCCAACATCTGCTCTCTGCAACAGTTTTTCTGTACCTCAGTCTGAAAACTCTGCTCTCTGCAATAGTCCATCTTCACCCCAGTCTCTAACCTCCACTCTCTGTTACAGCTCTTCTGTACCTCAGTCTCCAATCTCTGCTCTATGCAACAGTCCTTCTGCACCCAAGTCTCAAACATCTGCTCTGTGAAACAGTCCTTAGACACCCCAGTCTCAAACCTCTGCTGTCTGCAACAGTCCTTCTACACCCAAGTCTCCATACTCTGCTCGCCCAAACGATTCTACTGCACCCCAGTCTCCAACGTCTGCTCTCTGCAACAGTCCTTCTACACCCAAGTCTTCGAACTCTGCTCTCTGCCACAGTCCTTCTATACCCCAGTCTTTATACTCTGCTCTACCCAACGATCCTTCTGGACCCCAATCTGCAACCTCTGTTCTCTACATCAGTTCTTCTGCACACCAGACTCCAACCTTTGCTCTCTGTACCAGTCCTTCTGTACCGCAGTCTCCAAACTCTGTTCTCTGTAAGGGTCCTTATGCACCCCAATATCCAACCTCTGCTTTCTGTATCAGTCGTTTTGCACCACAGTTTCCAAACTATGCCCTCTGTAAGAGTCTTTTTGCAACTCAGTCTGCAACCACTGCTCTCTGTAACAGTCCTTCTGCACTCCAGTCTCTAACCTCTGCTCTCTGCAACAGTCCTTCTGCACCCCAGTCTCCAACATCTGCTATATGCAACAGTCATTCTCCACCCAAGTCTCCAAACTCTGCTCTCTATAAGGGTACTTCTGCACCCGAATCTCCAACCTCTGCTTTCAGTATCAGTTTTTCTCCACCCCAGTCTCCAAACTCTGCTCTGTGTAACTGTCCTTCTTCACCTTAGTCTCCAATGTCTGCTCTCTGCTACAGTCCTTCTGGAACCCAGTCTCCACCATCTACTCTCTGAAACATTCCTTCTACACCCCAGTCTCCAACCTCTGCTCTCTGTAACAGTCCTTCTGTACTGGAGACTCCAACCTCTGCTCTCTGTAATAGTTCTTCTGTACCCCAGTCTTAAACCTCTGCTTTCTATATCATTCCTTCTGCACCTCTGTCTCAATCCTCTGCTCTCTATAACAGTCCTTCTGCACCTCAGTCTCCAACCTCTGCTCTCTGCAAGAGTCCCTTCTGCACCCAAATCTCCAACTTCTGATCTATTCAAAAGTACTTCTGCACCCCAGTATCCAACCTCTGCTCTCTGTAACAATCCTTCTGCACCCCAGTCTCCAAATTCTACTCTCTGCAGCAGTTTTCCTTCATCACAGTCTCCAACCTCTGCTCGCTGTAATATGCTTCTCTACCCCAGTCTCCAAACTCTACCCTCTGTTTCAATCCTTCTGCACCTCAGTCTCCAACCTCTGCTCTCTGCAATGGTCCTTCTGCAACCAGTCTTAAACCTCTGTTTTGCAACAGTATCAGCTCCCCAGTATCAAATCTCTGCTCTCTGTAAAAGTACTGTTGTACCCCAGTCTCCAATCTCTACTCTTTGTAACGGTCCTTCTGCACCCAAGTCTCCACCCTCTGATTTGTATATCAGTTCTGCACCACCATCTCCAACCTCTGCTCTCTGTAACAGTACTTCTGCACCTCAGTCTCTATCCTCTCCTCTTTGCAACAGTCCTTCTGCAACCAAGTCACCAACCTCTGCTCTCTGCAACAATCTTTCTGCACTCCAGTCTCCAGCCTCTGCTCTCTGTAAGTTTCTTCTGCACCCTAGTCTCCAATCTCTACTATCTTTAAAGGTCCTTCGGCACCTCAGTCGCCAACCTCTGTTCCCTGCAATAGTCCTTCTGCACCTCAGTCTCCAAACTCTTCTCTCTGTAACAGTTTTTCTGCACCGCAGTCTCCAACCTCTGCTCTCTCTAATGGTCCTACAGCACCCCAGTCTCAAATCTCTGCTTTCTGTATCAGTCCTTCTGCACTTCAGTCTCCAACCGCTGCTGTATTTAACAGTCCTTCTGCACCTCAGTCTTCAACATATGCTATCTGAAATTCTCCTTCTGCATCTCAGTCTTCAAACTCAACACTCTGTAACAGTTCTTTTGCATCTCAGTCTCCAAACTCTACTCTCTATAAGATCCTTTTGCAAACCAATCTCCAATCTCTGCTCTCTGTAACAGTTTTTCTGCACCCCTTCTCCAACTTTGCTGTCTTTAACAGGCTTTCTGCAAATAGTCTCCAACATCTACTCTCTGGAACAGTCCATCTGCACAGAAGTCTCCAACCTCTGCTCTCTGCAACAGTCATTATACACCCCAGTCTCCAACATCTGCTCTCTACATTAGTCCTTATGCACCTCAGTCGGAATACTCTGCTCTCTGCCACAATCCTTCTGCACCCCAGTCTCCAACCTCTGTTCTCTGCAACAGTCCTTCTGCACCCCAGGCTCCAAACTCTGCTCTCTGTAACAGTCCTTCGGCACCCCAGTCTCCAAACACTGCTAACTGTATCAGTCTTTCTGCACCACAGTCTCCAACCTCTGCTCTCTGTAACAGTCCTTCTGCAACTAAGTCTCCAACCTCTGCTCTATGCAACAGTCTTTCTGAAACCCAATCTCCAACCTCTGCTATCTGCAACAATCATTCTGTACCCAAGTCTCCAACATCTGTTTTCTGTATGAGTCCTGCTCCACAGTCTCCAAAATCTACTCTCTGTAACAGTCCTTCTGCACCTCAGTCTCCAACCTCTGCTCTCTGCAACAGTCCTTCTTCACCAAGTCTCAAACCTCTGCTATCTGCAGTAATCCTTCTGCACCCCAGTCTCCAACGTCTGCTCTCTGCCACAGTCCTTCTGCATTCCAGACTCCAAACTCTTCTCACTGTAAGATTTTTCTGCACCCCAGGCTCCAACTTCTGTTCTCTGCATCAGTCCTTCTGTGCTACAGTCTCCAACATCTACTCTCTGCAACAGTTCTTCTTCACACCAGTCTCCAAACTCTGTTCTCTGTAACAGTCTTTCTGTACTGCAGTCTACAACCACTGCTCTCTGTAAGAGTGCTTCTGCACCCGAGTTTCAAAACTCTGTTCTGCGTAACTGTCCTTCTGCACCATAGTCTTTAACCTCTGCTCTCTGCTATAGTCCTTCTGCACCCCAATCTCCTTCCTCTACTCTCTACAACAGTCCTTCTACACGCCAGTCTAAAACCTCTGCTCTCTGCAATAATCTTTCTGCACCCCAGTCTCAATCCTCTTCTCGCTGTATCAATCCTTCTGCACCCTAGGTTCCAAACTCTGCTCTCATTAATTATCCTTCTGCACAACAGTCTCGAACCTCTGCTCTCCGCAAAGATCCTTCTGCACCTCAGTCTCCAACCTCTGATCTCTGCAAAGATTCTTTGGAACCCCAGTCTCAAAACTCTGCTCTCTGCTACAGTCCTTGTGAACCCCAGTCTCCAACATATGGTCTCTGCAAAAGTTCTTCTGTACCTCAGTCTGAAAACTCTGCTGTCTGCAACAATCCTTCTGCACCCCAGTCTTCAAACTCTACTCTCTGTAACAGTGCTTCTGTACATCAGTCTCCAATCTCTGCTTTCTGTAAGACCCTTTTAAACTTAGTCCACAAACACTGCTCACTGAAACACATTCTGCACCCCAGTCTCCAATTCCTGCTCTCTGTAACATGTCTACTGCACCCCATCTCCAAACACTGTTCTCTGTAAGAGGAATTCTTCACCCCAGTCTCCAACAGCTACTCTCTGCAAAGATGCTTGTGCACCCCAGTCTGCAACCTCTGCTCTCTGTAAAAGTTCTTCTGCACCACATTCTTCAAACTCTGCTCTCTGAAAGAAACTTCTACAACCCAGTCTCCGACATCTGCTCTCTGCAACAGTTCTTCTGCACCTCAGACTCCAACCTCTGCTCTCTGCAATAATCCTTCTGCACCCCAGTCTCCAACGTCTGCTCTCTGACACAGTCCTTCTGCATCTCAGACTCCAACCTCTTCTCACTGTAAGATCCTTCTTCACTCCAGTCTCCAACCTCTGCTATCTTCAAAGTTCTTTCTGCACCCCAGTTTCCAACCTCTGTTCTCTATAACAGTCCTTCTGTACTGCAGTCTCCAACCACTGCTCTCTGTAAGGGTCCTTCTGCACCCGAGTCTCCTAACACTGTTCTGTGTAACTCTCCTTCTGCACCTTAGTCTCCAACCTCTGCTCTCTGCTACAGTCCTTCTACATGCCAGTCTAAAACCTCTGCTCTCTGCAATAGTACTTCTGCACCCCAGTCTCCAACCTCTGCTCTCTGTATCAATCCTTCTGCACCTCAGTCTCAAAGCTCTGCTCTCTGTAAGGATCCTTTTGCACATCAGTCTCCAAACTCTACTCTTTGTAACAGTGCTTGTGCACCTCAGTCTCCAACCTCTGCTCTCTGTAAAATCCTTCTGCAACCCAGTCCCCAAACTCTGCTCTCTGTAACAGTCCTCGTGCACCCCAGTCTCCAAACTCTGCTCTCTGTACCAGACTTTCTTCACCCCAGTTTTCAACATCTGCTCTCTGTATCTGTCCTTCTGCACCCCAGTCTTCAACCTCTGCTCTCTGCAACAATCTTTCTGCATCCTGTCTCCAACCTCTCCTCGCTGCAACAGTCCTTGTGCACCCAGTCTCCAACATCTTCTTTCTGCAACAGTTCTTCTGTACCTCAGTCTGAAACTCTGCTCTCTGCAACAATCCTTCTGCACCCCAGTCTTCAAACTCTACTCTCTCTAACAGTCCTTCTGTACATCAGTCTCCAACCTCTGCTTTCTGTAAGACCCTTTTAAACTTAGTCCACATACTCTGCTCATTGAAACATATTCTGCACCCTAGTCTCCAATCTCTGCTCTTTGTAACAGGCCTTCTGAACCCCAGTCTCCAACCAGTGCTCTATGTAAGATAAATTCTTCACCCCAGTCTCCAACAGCTACTCTCTGCAACGAAGCTTGTGCACCCCAGTCTCCAACATCTGCTCTCTTCAACAGTCCTTCTGCACCCCAGTCTCCAAACTCTGTTCTCTGCAACATTAGTTCTTCATCCCAGTGTCCAACCTCTGCCCTCTATACCAGTCCTTCTGTACCAAAGTCTCCAAACTCTGCTCTCTTTATCCATCTTTCTGCACCCCAGTATCCAATATCTGCTTTCTCTGTAAGTTCTTCTGAAACCCAGTCTCCAATATTTGCTCTCTTTAACAGTCTGTCTGCACCTCAGTCTCCAAACTCTGCTTTCTGCAAGAGTCCTCCTACACCACAATCTCCAACATCTGCTCTCTGCAACATTCCTTCTGCACCCCAGTCTCCTACCTGTGCTCTCTGTAAAAGTCCTTCTGCACCCCAATCTCAAACCTCTGTTCTCTGCAACGATCTTTCTACAACTCAGTCTCCAACTTCTTCTCTCTGCAACGATCCTTGTGCATCCCAGTCTCAAACATCTGCACTCTGTAACAGTCCTTCTCCACCTCAGTCTCCAACCTCTGCTCTCTGCAACAGTCTTTTTGCACCCCAATCTCCAACATGTGCTTTCAACAGTCATTCTATACCCCAGTATCCAACCTCTGCTCTGCACTCTTAAACAGTCCGTCTGCACCCCACTCTCCAACATCTGCTCTCTGTAACAGTCCTTCTGCACCTCATTCTCCAAACCATGCTCTCTGATAGAAACTTCTACAACCAAGTCTCCAAACGCTGCTCTCTGTAACAGTCCTTCTGCACCCCATTCATCAACATCTGTTCTCAGCAACAGTCCTTATGCACCCCAGTCTCCAAACTCTGCTCTTCGCAAAAGTCCTTCTGTACACCAGTCCCCAACCTCAGCTCTCTGAAAGATCCTTCTGCACCCAAGTCTCCAAACTCTACTCTCTGTAACAGTCCTTCTGCACCCCAGTCTCCTAACTATACTCTCTGTAACAATCCTTCTGCACATTAGTCTTTAACCTCTGCTCTCATAAACTGTCCTTTTGCACCTCAGTCTCCAACATATGTTCTCTGCAACAGTTTTTCTGCACCACAGACTGCTCTCTGTAACAGTCCTTCTGTACTGCAGTATCCAAACTCTGCTCTTTGAAATGGTCCTTCTGGACCCCAGACTCTCACCACTGCTTTCAGTATCAGTCCTTCTGCACCCCAGTCTCCAACCTCTTCTCTCTGTAACATTCCTTCTGCACCTCAGTCTTCATCTCTGCTCTCTGTATCAGTCCTTTTGCACCCCTATTTAAAAACTCTGCTCTCTGAAACAGTCCTTCTGCACCTCAGTCTCCAAAAACTGCTTTAATCAACAGTCCTTCTACACACCAGTCTCCAAACTCTGCTCTTTTGGAAAGTACTTTTATACCCCCGTCTCCATAATCTGCTCTCTGCAACGATCCTTCTGCACCTTATTCTCCAACGTCTGCTCTGCAACAGTCTCTCTGCAACCCAGTCTCCAAACTCTGCTCTCTATAAGATCCTTCTGTACCCTAGTTTCCAAACTCTGCTCTCTGTAACATTCCCTCTGCACCCCAGTTTCCAACCTCTGCTCTCTTCAATGGTCCCTCTTCACCCCAGTCTCCAACCTTATTCTCAAAAACAGTTCTTCTGTACCTCAGTCTTCAACCTCAGTTCTCTGAAAGGGTCCTTCTTCACCCCAGTCTCCAAAATCTGCTTTCTGTATCAGTGCTTCTGCACCACAGTCTCCAAACTCTGCTCTCTGTAACAGTCTGTCTGCACCTCCCTCTGCAACGTCTGCTCTCTGCAACAATCCTTCTGCACCCCAGTCTTCAACCTCTGCGCTCTGTAACATTCCTTCTGTACTGCAGTCTCCAACCTCTGCTCTCTGTAACGGTCCTTCTGCACCCGAGTCTCCAAACTCTGCGTTATGTATCTGTCATTCTGCACCCCAGTCTCCAACCTCTGCTTTCTGTAACAGTCCTTCTGCACCTCAGACTCCAAACACTGTTCTCTGCAATAGTCCTCCTGTGTCCCAATCTCCAACCTCTGCTCTCTGCAACAGTTTTTATGCACCTTAGTTTTTATGCAACTCAGCTCTCTGTAAGATCCTTCTGAAACCCAGTCTCCAACCTTTGCTTTCTGCAATGGTCCTTCTGCATCCCAGTCTTCAAACTCTGATCTCTACAATAGTTATTCTGCACCCCAGTCTAAAACCTCTGCTCTCTGTAACAGTCTTTCTGTACCGCAGTCTCCAAACTCTGTTCTCTCTAAGGGTTTTCCTGCACTACATTGTCCAACCTCTGCTTTCTGTATCAGTATTTTTGCACCACATTCTCAAAACACTGCTGTCTGTATCAGTCCTTCTGCACCTCAGTCTGCAACCTCCGCTTCTTGCAATAGTCCATATGCACCCCAGTCTTTAAATTCCGCTCTCTGTCACATTTCTTCTGCACCCCAGTCTCCAACATCTGCTGTCTGCAACAGTCCTTCTCCAACCCAGTCTCCAAACTCTGCTCTCTGCAAAAGTCCTTCTACATCCCAGTCTCCAACCTCTGCTTTCTGTATCACTTTTTCTGCACCACAGTTTTTAAACTCTGCTCTCTGTAACGGTCTTTCTGCACCTCACTCTGCAACCTCTGCTCTCTGCAAAAATCCCTCTGCACCCCAGTCTTCAACCTCTGCTCTCTGTAACAGTCCTTCTGTACTGCAGTGTCCAATCTCTGCTCTCTGTAACAGTTCTTCTGCACCCGAGTCTCCAAACTTTGCGTTATGTATCAGTAATTCTGCACAGCAGTCTCCAAACTCTGCTCTCTGTAACAGTCCTTCTGCACCTCAGACTCTAATCTCTGTTCTTTGCAAAAGTACTTCTGTGCCCCTATCTCCAACCTCTGCTCTTTGCAACAGTGCTTCTGCTCCTCAGTTTCCAAACTATGCTCTCTGTAGGATCCTTCTGAAACCCAGTCTCCAACCTCTGCTTTCTGCAATGGTCCTTCTGAACCTCAGACTCCAACCTCTGTTCTCTGAAAAAGTCCTTCTACACCCCAGTCTCCATAATCTGCTCGCACCAACGATCCTTCTGCACCCAAGTCTCAAACGTCTGCTCTCTGCAACAGTTCCATCTGCACCCCAGTCTCCAACCTCTGCTTTCTGTATCAGTCCTTCTGCACCCCAATCTACAACCTCTGCTCTCTTAACAGTCCTTCTTCACCTCAGTCTCCAAATTCAGCTTTCTGCAAACTTCCTTCTGCACCCCAGTCTCTAACCTCTGCTCTCTACGACGATCCTTCTGCACCCTAGTCTCAAACCTCTTCTCGCTGCAACAGTCCTTCTGAAACCCAGTCTCCAACATCTTCTCTCTGCAACAGTTCTTCAGTACCTCAGTCTAAAAACTCTGCTCTCTGCAATAATATTTCTGCACCCCATTCTCCAACCTCTGCTCTCTTTAACAATCATTTTGTGCCGCAGTCTACAACCTCTGCTTTAGGCAACAGTACTTCTGCACCCCACTCTCCAATGTCTGCTCTCTGCAACAGTAATTCTAAACCCCAGTCTCCAAACTCTGCTCTCTGCAACAGTCCTTCTACACCCCTGTCTCCATACTCGGATAGCCCCAACGATCCTTCATCATCCCATTCTCCAACCTCCGGTCTCTACATCAGTTCTTTTGAATCCTAGTCTCCAACCTCTGCTCTTAGTAACAGTCCTTCTGTACCGCAGTCTCTATCCGCTATTCTCCGTAAGGGTCCTTATGCACCCCAGTATCCAACCTCTGCTTTCTGTATCAATCGTTTTGCACCACAGTCTCAAAACTCTTCCCTCTTTAACAGTCCTTCTGCAACTCAGTCTGCAACCTCTGATCTTTTCACAAGTCCTTTTGCATCCCAGTCTTCATCCTCTGCTCTCTGCAAAAGTCCTTTTGCACCCCAATCTCCAATATTTGCTCTCTGCAAAAGTCCTTCTCCACCCAAGTCTCAAAACTCTGCTCTAATAACAGTCCTTCTGTACTGCATTCTCCAACCTCTGCTCTGTGTAAGGGTACTTCTACACACGAGTCTCCAACCTCTGCTTTCTGTATCAGTCCTTCTGCACCCCAGTGCCCAACCTGTGCTCTGTGTAACTGTCCCTCTGCACCTTAGTCTCCAACCTCTGCTCTCATCTACAGTCCTTCTAGACCCCAGTCTCCAAACTCTGCTCTCTATAACAATCCTTCTGCACCTCAGTCTCGAACCTTGGCTCTCTGCAACGGTCCTTCTGCACCTGAGTCTCCAACTTCTCCTCTGTATCAGTCCTGTACGCGTGTCTCCCACATATGCTCTCTGTAACAGTCCTTCTTCACCTTAGTCTTCAACCTCTGGTCTGTGTAACAGTCCTTCTGCACCCCAGTGTCCAACATCTGCTCTCTGCAACGATCCTTCTGCATCCCAGTCTCTAAACTCTGCTCTACGTAACAGTCCTTTTGCACCTCAGACTCCAAACTCTGCTCTATGTAAGATCCTTCTGCAACCCAGTCTCCAAACTCTGCACTCTGTAACAGCCCTTCTGCACCCCAGTCTCCAACCTCTGCCCTCTGTAACAGGCCTTCTGCACCCCAGTCTCCAAACTCTGCTCTCTGTATCAGTCCTTCTGCACGCCAGTCTCAAACATCTGCTCTTTGTAACAGTCCTTCTGCATCTCAGTCCCCTACATCTGCTCTCTGCAACAGTCCGTCATCACCCCAGATTCCAACTTCTGGTTTCTGCAACAGTCCTTCTACACCCAAGTCTCCAAACTCTGGTGTGTGCAACAGTCCTTCTGCAAACCAGTCTCCAAACTCCGCTCTCTGTAACAATCCTTCTGTGCCTCAGTTTCCAACCTCTACTCTCTGTAACAGTCCTTCTGCACCTCACTCCTCACTCTCCAAAATCTGCTCTTTGTAAGTTCTTTCTACAACCCAGTCTATAAACACTGCCCTCTGTAACAGTCCTTCTGCACGCCTTCTCCCAACTCTCATTTCTGTAACAGGCCTTCTGCACCCCAGTCTCCAAAGTCTGTTCTCTATAACAATCCTTCTGCACCCCAGTCTCCAACCTCTGTGCTCTGTAACAGTCCTGCTGCACCTCGGTCTACAATCTCTGCTCTCTGTAAGATCCTTCTGCAATCTTGTCTAAAAACTCTGCTCTCAGTAACAGTCCTTCTGCACCTCATTCTCAAAACTCTGTTCTTTCAACACTCATTCTGCACCTCATTTGCCAACCCCTACTCTCTGTAACAATCCTTCTGTACCGCAGTCCCCAAACTCTTCTCTTCACCCCAGTCTCCCAAACTGCACCCATGTCTCCAAACTCTGCTTTCTGTGTCAGTCCTTCTGCACCCCAGTCTACAATCTCTGCTCTCTGTAACAGTTTTTCTGCACCTCATATCCAAACTCTGCTATCTGCAACAGTCCTTATGCACCTCAGTCTCCAACCTCTGCTCTCTGCAAATTTCCTATTGCACCCCAGTCTTCAACGTGTGCTCGGTGTAACAGTCATTCTGTAGCAAAATCTCCAAACGCTGCTCTCTGTAACAGTCATTCTTCACCTCATTCTTCAACCTCTGCTCTATGAAAGAGTCCTTCTGCAACCCAGTGTCCAACATCTGGTCTCTAAATAGTCCTTCTGCACTCCAGTCTCCAACATCTACTCTCTGCAACAGTCCTTCTGCACCCCAGTGTCCATACTCTGCTCTCTGCAACGATCCTTCTGCACCCCAGTCTCCAACCTCTGCTGTCTGAAAGATCCTTCTGACCCCAGTTTCCAAACTCTGCTCTCTGTAATATTTGTTCTCCACGCCAGTCTCAAACCTCTGCTTTCTGAAACGGTCCTGCTGCACCCCAGTCTCCAACCTCTGTACTCTGCAACACTCCTTCTGCTCCCCAGTCTCCAAACTCTGCTCTCTGTAAAGGTCCTTTTGCACGCCAGTTTCCAACCTATGCTTTCTTTCTCCGTCTTTCTGCACCTCAGTCTCCAACCTCTGCTCTCTCCAAAGTCCTTCAGCACCCCATTCTACAACTTCTGCTCTCTGAAACAGTCCTTCTGAACAACAGTATCCAAAATCTGCTCTCAGAAAAAGTCCTTGTGTACCCTAGTATCCATCCTATGTTTTCTGGAACAGTCCTTCTGTACTGCAGTCTCCAACTTCTGCTCTCTGCAACGAACCTTCTGCAACCCAGTCTAAAACATCTTCTCTCTACAAAAGTCCTTCTGCACCTGAGTCTGAAAATTTTGCTCTCTGCAACAGTCCTTCTGCACCCAAGACGTCAACATCTGCTTTCTGTAACAGTCCTTCTGCACCTCAGTCTCCAAACTCTTCTCTATATAAGATCCTTCTGCAACACAGTCTCCAAAATTTGGTTCCTTTAACAGTCATTCTGCACCTCAGTCTCAAACCTCTTCTCTCTGTAACACTCGATCTACACCTCAGTATGAAACCTCTTCTCTCTGCAGGATCCTTCTGAACCCCAGTCTCCAACCACTGCTCTCTGTAACAGTCCTCCTTCACCTCAGTCTCCAAACTCTGCTCTCTAAGATCCTTTTGCCACCCAGTCTCCTAACTCAGCTCTCTATAACAGTCCTTCTGCACGCCAGTCTTCTACCTCTGCTCTCTTTAACAGGCCTTCTACACCCCAGTCTCCAAACTCTGCTCTCTGTAACAGGCCTTCTGCACCCCAATCTCCAAACTCTTCTCTCTGCAATGATCATTCTACACCTCAGTCTCCAACATCTGCTCTCTGTAAGATCCTTCTGCAACCCAGTCTCCCAACTCTGCCTTCTCTAACAGTCCTTCTTCACACCTTCTTCCAACTCTCCTTTTTGTAACAGGCCTTTTGCACCTCAGTCTCCAAAATCTGTTCTTTATAAGAAGCCTTCTACATCCCAGTCTCCAACCTCTGCTCTCTGCAACAGTCCTTCTGCACCCCAGTCTACAACCTGTGGTCTCTGCAACAGTCCTTCTGCACCTCAGTCTTAAAAAGCTGTTCTCTGCTATGATCCTTTTGTACCTCAGTCCAAACTCTACTCTCTGCAACAGTCCTTCTGCACCTGGGTCCCCAACATCTGCTCTCTGTTATATCCTTCTTGAACCCAGTCTCCAAACTCTGTGATCTGTAACAGTCATTCTAGGGCCCTTCTCACACTCTGCTCTCCGTAACAGGCCTTCTGAACCCCAGTCTCCAACCTCTGCTCTCTGTAACAGTCTTTTTTGCACCTCAGTCTCCAACCTCTGCTCTCTGCTATGATCCTTCTGCACCCCAGTCTCCAACGTCTCTTCTTCTCAACAGTCCTTCTGCACCTCAGTCTCCAAATTCTGCTCTCTACAACAGTCCTTCTACACTCCAGTCTTCAAACTCTTCTCTGTGTAACAGTCCTTCTGAACCCCAGTCTCCAACCTCTGCTCTCTGTAACAATCCTTTTGCACCCCAGTCTCCAACCTCTGCTCTCTGTAACAGTCCTTCTGCACCATATTTTCCAACCTCTGCTCTCTGTTACAGTCTTTCCATACCTTAGTCTCCAACCTCTGCTCTCTGTAACGGTCCCTCTACCACAATTTCTAACCTCTGCTTTCTTTAACAGTCCTTCTGCACCGCAGTCTAGCACCTCTTCTTTCTCTAACGATCCTTCTGCAGCCCAGTCTCCACCTCTGCTGTCTTCAATGATTCTTCTGCAACTCAATATCCAACTTCTGTTCTCTTCAATGTTCCTTCTGCCCCCCATTCTCAAACCTCTACTCTCTGTAACTATTTTCTGCACCTCCATCTCCAACCTCTGCTCTCTCAAACCGTCCTTCTACACCCCTGTCTCCAACCTCTGCTCTCTGCAATGATCCTTATGCACCCCAGTCTCCAACATCTGCTCTCTGTAACGGTCCTTCTGCACCTTAGTCTCAAATTACTGTTTTCTGTGTAAGTCTTTCTGAACCACGGTTTCCAACCTATGCTCTCTGTAACCGTCCTTGTGCACTTCTGTCTCCAACCTCTGAACTCTGCAACCTTACTTGTGCACCCCATTCTCTAACCTCTGCTCTCTGTAACAGTCCTTCTGCACCCCATTCTCTAACCTCTGGTCTCTGCAACAGTCCTTCTGTAACACAGTCTCCAACATCTGTTGTTTGTAACGGTCCTTCTGCACCCCAGTCTCAACCTCTGCTTTCTGTATCAGAAATTCTGCACCCCAGTCTAAAATCTTTGCTCTCTGTAACATTCTTTCTGCACCTCAGTCTCCAACCTCTTCTCTCTGCGACAGTTTATCTACAACCCAGTCTCCAAACGCTGCTCTCTGCAACAGTTCTTCTGAACCCCAGTCTCCAACATCTGCACTGAAACAATTCGTCTATAAACCATTCTCCAAACTCTGCTCTCTGAATAGTCCTCCTGTATTGCAGTCTCCGAACTCTACTCTCTGCAACCGTCCTTCTGCACCCTACTCTCGAATCTCTGCTTTCTGTATCAGTCCTTCTAAACCCCAGTCTCCAACCTCTGCTCTCTGTAACAGTCCTTCTGCACCCCAGTCTTCACCTTCTGCTCCCTGCAACAGTTCTACTTCACCCCAGTCTTTAACATCTACTCTCTGAAACAGTCCTTCTGCATCCCATTCTCCAACCTCTGCTTTCTGCAAGAGTCCTTCTGCACCCTGGTCTCCACACTCTTATCTCTGTAACAGTCCTTCTGTACTGCAGTCTCCAACCTATACTCTCTATAAGGTTCATTCTAGACCCAAGTCTCCAACCTCTGATTTCTGTATCAGTCCCTTCTGCACCCCAGTCTCCAACCTCTGCTCTCTGTAACAGTCCATCTACACTCCAGTCTTCAAACTCTGCTCTGTGGAACAGTCCTTCTGCAACCCAGTTTCCAATCGCTCCTCTCTGCTACGGTTGTCCTTCTGCATCCCAGTCTCCAACATCTGCTTTCTGAAACCGTCCTACTGCACCCAAGTCTCCGACCTCTGCTCTCTAAAAGGATCCTTCTGCACACCAGTTTCCATCCTCTGCTCTCTGCAATAATCCGACTGCACCCCAGTCGCCACCCTCTGCTCTCTGTAACAATCCTTCTGTACTGCAGTCTCCAAACTCTGATCTAAGTAATATTTTTCTGCAACCCAGTCTCCAAACTCTGCTCTCTGTAACAGCCCTTCTGTATGCAGTCTCCAAACTCTGCTCTCCGTAACAGGCCTTCTGAACCCCAGTCTCCAAACTCTGCTCTCTGTATCAGTCCTTCTGCACCCCAGTGTTCAAACTCTGCTCTCTGTAACAGTCTTTCTGCATCTCAGTCTCCTACCTCTGCTCTCTGCAACAGTTCTTCCGCACACCAGTCTCCAACATCTGCACTCTGAAACAGTTCTTCTCCACTCCAGTCTCCAACCTCTGCTCTCTGTAACAGTCCTCCTGTATTGCAGTCTCCAAATTCTGCTCTCTGTAATGGTCCTTCTGCACCTCAGTTTCCAAACTCTGCTTTCTGTATCAGTCCTTCTGCACCCTAGTCTCCAACCTCTGCTATCTAAAACAGTTCTTCTGCACCTCAGTCTCCAACTTCTATTCACTGCAAAAGTCCTTCTGAACCCAAGTATCCAACACCTGCTCGCTGCAACAGTCCTTCTTCACCCCAGTTTCCAACCTCTGCTATCTGAAACAGTCCTCCTGCACTTCAGTCTCCAAACTCTGCTCTCTGTAACACTCCTTCTGCACCCAAGTCTCCAACCTCTGCTCTCTGCAACAGTCCTTTTATACCCCAGTCTCCAACCTCTGCGCTCTGCAATGATCTTTCTGCACCACAGTCTCCAACGTCTGTTCTCTGCAACAGTCTTTCTGACCCCAGTCTCCAGCCTCTGATCTCTGCAAGATCCTTCTGCACCCCAGGTTACAAACTCTGTTCTCTGTGACATTACTTCTAAACCCCAGTCTCCAGCCTCTGCTCTTTGTAACACTACTTCTGTACCACAGTCTCCAATCTCTGCTCACTGCAACATTTCTTCTCCACACCACTCTCCAAACTGTGCTCTTTATAACTGTCTTTTTTACCCCAGTCTCCAACCTCTGCTCTGTAACGATCCTTCTGCACCTCAGTCTTCAACCTGTGCTCTCTGCAACGATCCTTCTGAACCTCAGTTTGCAACATCTGCTCTCTGCAACGATCCTCCTGCACCCCAGTTTCCAACCTCTGCTCTCAGTAACAGTCCTTCTACACCTCTGTATCAAACCTCTCCTCTATACCAATCCTTCTGCACCTCAGTCTCCAACATCTGCTCTCTTTAACAGTCCTTCTGCACCTCAGTCTCCAAAAGATGCTCTCTGTAACAGTCCTTCTGCACCACAGTCTCCAACGTCTACTCTCTGCAACAGTCCTTCTTTACCCCAGTCTCCAACCTCTGCTCTCTGCAACACTCTTTCTGAAACCCAGTCTCAAACCTCTGCTCTCTGTAACAATCCTTCTTCACCTCAGTCTCAAAACTCTGTACTCTGCAACGTTCCTTCTGCACCTCAGTCTCAAACCTCTACTCTCTGTAACAGTTCTTCTGCACCTCATTCTCCAAGCTCTTCTCTCTGTAGTAACCTTCTCCAACCTACTCCCCAAACTCTGCTCTCTGTAACAGTCCTTTGCACACCAGTCTCCAAACTCTGCTCTCTGCACTGATCCTTCTTCACACCAGTCTCCAACCTCTGGTCTCTGAAACAGTACTTCTGAACCCCAGTCTCCAACATTTGATCTCTCCAACAGTCCTTCTGCAACTCAGTCTGAAAACTCTGCTCTCTGCAATGATCATTCTGAAGCTCAGTCTCCTACCTCTGATCTCTGAAAGACCCTTCTGCATCCCAGTCTCCAAACTCTGCTCTCTGTAACAGTCTTTCTGAACAACAGTTTCCAAAATCGGCTCTCTGTAAGAGGAATTATGCAACCCAGTCTCAAACCTCTGCTCTCTGTAACAGGCCTCCTGAAACCCAGTCTCCAACCTCTTCTCTCTGCAATGATTCTTCTCCACAACTGTCTCAAACCTCTGCTCTCGGCAAAAGTCCTTCTGCATCCTTGTCTCCAACCTCTGCTCTCTGTAAGATCCTTATTCACTCCAGTCTCCAAACTCTCCTCTCTGTAAAAATCCTTCTGCACCTCAGTCTCCAACATCTGCTCTTTGCAATAGTTCTTCTGCACCGCAGTCTGAAAACTACGCTCTCTGCAACGACCTTTCTGCACACCAATCTCTTACCTCTACTCTCTTTAAAAGTCCTTCTGAACCTCTGTCTCCCAACTCTGCTTTTTTCAGATCCTTCTGCAAACCAATCTTTAAACTCTGCACTCTGTAACAGTCCTGGTGCAAAAAAGTCTCCAACCTCAGCTCTCTGTAAAAGTCCTTCTGCACCTCAGTCTCCAAACTCTGCTCTCTGTAACAGTCCTTCTTCACCTCAGTCTCAAACCTCTACTCTCTGTAACAGTCTTTCTGTACCTCAGTCTGAAACCTCTGCTCTGTGCATGATCCACAAACACCCAGTCTCTAACCACTGCTCTATGTAAGAGTCCACCTACACCTCAGTAACCAAACTCTGCTCTTTGTAAGGTACTTCAGGAACATAGTCTCTTAACACTTCTCTCTATAACAGTCCTTCTGCACCCCACTCTCCATCCTCTCTTCTCTGTAACAGGCCTTCTGCACGGCAGTCTCCAAACTCTGCTCTCTGCAACGATATTTCTGCACCCCAGTCTCCAACCACTGCTCTCTGCAATGATCCTACTGCACCCCAGTCTCCAACCTCTGATCTCTGCAACAGTACTTCTGCACCTCAGTCTTCAACTTCTGCTCTCTGTAAGATGCTTCTGCACCCGTGTCTCCAAGCTCTGCTCCTTGCAACTATCTTTCTGCACCCAAGTCTCCAATCACTTCTCTATGTAAAAGAAATTCTGCACCTCAGTCTCCAATCTCTGCTCTCTGCAACAGTCCTTCTGCACTGAAGACTCAAATTTCTGATTTCTGTATCAGTACTTCTGCACCACAGTCTCCACCTTCTGCTCTCTCTAAGAGTCCTTCTGCAGTTCAGTCTCCAATCTCTGCTCTCTGCAACATTACTTCTGAACCCCAGTCTCCAATATTTGCTCTCTGCAACAGTCCTTCTGCAACTCAGTCTGAAAACTCTGGTCTCTGCAACGATCATTCTGCACCTCAGTCTCCTACCTTTGCTCTCTGTAAGACCCTTCTGCATCCCAGTCTCCAAACTCTGCTCTCTGTAACAGTCTTTCTGAACAACAGTTTCCAACCTCGGCTCTCTGTAAGAGGAATTCTGCAACCCAGTCTCAAAACTCTGCTCTCTGTAACAGGCCTTCTGAAACCCAGTCTCCAACCTCTTCTCTCTGCAGTGATTCTTCTCCACAACAGTCTCAAACCTCTGCTTTCGGCAAAAGTCCTTCTGCATCCTTGTCTCCAACCTCTGCTCTCTGTAAAATCCTTATGCACTCCAGTCTCCAACCTCTCTTCTCTGTAAAAATCTTTCTGCACCCCAGTCTCCAACATCTGCTCTCTGCAATAGTTCTTCCGCACCGCAGTCTAAAAACTATGCTCTCTGCAACGACTCTTCTGCAACCCAGTCTCCTACCTCTGCTCTCTTTAACAGTCCTTCTGCACCTTTGTCTCCCAACTCTGCTCTCTGTAACAGTCCTTCTTCACCTCAGTCTCAAACCTATACTCTCTATAACAGTCTTTCTGTACCTCAGTCTGAAACCTCTGCTCTCTGCATGATCCTTCTACACCCAGTCTCCAAACACTGCTCTCTGTAAGAGTCCAACTAAACCTCAGTAACCAAACTCTGCTCTTTGTAAGATCCTTCAGCAACCCAGTCTCCTAACACTGCTCACTATAACAGCCCTACTGCACCCCACTCTCCAACCTCTCCTCTCTGTAACAGGCCTTCTGCACGGCAGTCTCCAGACTCTGCTCTCTGCAACGATATTTCTGCACCCCAGTCTCCAACCACTGCTCTCTGCAATGATCCTACTGCACCCCAGTCTCCAACCTCTGATCTCTGAAACAGTACTTCTGCACCACAGTCTCCAACTTCTACTCTCTGTAAGATCCTTCTGCACCCGTGTCTCCAAGCTCTGCTCCTTGAAACTATCCTTCTGCCCCCCAGTCTCCAACCGCTTCTCTATGTAAAAAAATTTCTGAACCTCAATCTCCAATCTCTGCTCTCTGCAACAGTCCTTCTGCACTGCAGACGCCAATCTCTGATTTCTGTATCAGTCCTTCTGCACCCCAGTCTCCAACTTCTGCTCTCTCTAAGAGTCCTTTTGCACCTCAAACTCCAACCTCTGCTCTCTGCAACAGTCCTTCTGCACCCAGTATAAAACATCTGCTCTCTGTAACATTCCTTCGGCACCCCAGTCTCCAAACTCTGCTATCTGCAACAGTCCTTCTGCACCCCAGTCTCCAAACTCTGCTCTCTGCAACGATCTTTCTGCACCACAGTCTTTAACATCTGCACTTTGCAACAGTCCTTCTGCACCTCAGTCTGAAAACTCTGCTCACTGTAACATTCCTTCTCCACCCCAGTCTCCAACCTCTGTCCTCTGCAACAGTCCTGCTCCCCAGTCTCTGAAATCTGCTCTTTGTAACAGTCCTTCTGTACCAGAGTCTCCAACTTCTGCTCTTTGTAACGGTCCTTCTACACCCCAGTCTCAAAACTCTGCTTTGTTTATAAGTCTGTCTGAACCCCAGTCTCCAACCTCTCTTCTCTGTATCTATCCTTTTGCACCTCAGTCTCAACCTGTGCTCTATGTAAGAGTCCTTCTGCACACCAGTCTCCAACCTCTGCTCTCGGTAACAGTACTGTACAGCAGTCTCCAAACTCTGCTCTCTTTAACGGTCCTTCCGCACACCAATTTCCAAAATCTGCTTCCTGTAACAGTCCTTCTGCACCTGAGTCTCCAAACTCTGCTTTCTTTAACAGTCCTTCTACACCTCAGTCTCCAACCTATGCTCTCTGTGACAGTCCTTCTGCACCTCAGTCTGAAAATTCGGGTCTCTGCATGATCCTTCTGCACCCCAGTCTCCAACCACTGCTCTCGGTAACAGTCCCCCTGCACCTCAGTCTCCAATCTCTGCTCTCTGTAAGATCCTTCATCAACCCAGTCTCCAACCACTGATCTCAGTAACAGACCTTCTGCACCCAAGTCTCTAAATTCTTCTCTCTACAACGATTCTTATCCACACCAGTCTCAAACCTCTGCTCTCTGCAACAGTCCTTTTGCACCACAGTCGACAAACTCTGCTCTCTGCAACAGTCCTTCTGCACCCCAGTCTCCAACCTCTGCTCTCTGTATCCTTCCTTCTGCACCTGAGTCTCCAAACTCTGCTCTCTGTAACAGTCCTTCTGCACCTCAGTCTTCAACCTCTGCTCTCTGCAACAGTTCTTCAGCACCCCATTCTCCAATCTCTGCTCTCTGCAACAGTCTTTTGCACCCCAGTCTCCAACATCTGCTCTCTGCAACAGTCATTCCAACTTCAGTCCAAACTCTGCTCTCTCCAATGATCCTTCTGGACCCAAGGCTCCAACATGTGCTCTCTGCAACAGTCCTTCTGAACCACAGTCTTCAAACTCTGCTCTCTGTAACATCTTTCTGCACGCCAGTTTCCAAATTCTGCTCTATCTAACATTCCTTCTCCACTGCAGTCTGTAACCTCTGCTTTCTTTGAGGGTCCTGCGACACTCCAGTCTTTAACCTCTACTCTCGGAAACAGTTCTATTCCGCAGTCTCCAAACTCTGCTCTCCTTGACGGTCCTTCTGCACCCCAATTTCCAAACTCTGCTTCCTGTAACAGTCCTTCTGCACATGAGTCTCAAAACTCTGCTCTCTGTAACAGTCCTTCTACACCTCAGACTCCAACCAATGCTCTGTGTAACAGTCCTTCTGCACCAAAGTCTTCAACCTCTGCTCTCTGTAACTATCCTTCTAAACCCCTGTCTGCAACCTCTGCTCTCTGTAATATCCTTCTGAAACCCAGTCTCTAAACTCTGCTCTCTGTAACAGTGCTTCTGCACACCGGTCTCCAAACTCTGCTCTCATCAAAGATCCTTCCTCACCAAAGTCTCCAACCTCTGCACTCTGCAACAATCCTTCTGTACCCAGTCTCCAACATGTGCTCTCTGCAACAGTCCTTCTGCACCTCAGTCTGAAAACTCTGCTCACTGCAACGACCCTCCTTCACCCCAGTCTTTAACCTCTGCTCTCTGCAACAGTCCTTCTGCATCCCAGTCTTCAATATCTGCTCTCTACAACAGTCCTTCTGCAACTCAGTCTGAAATCTGTGCTCTCTGCAGTGATCCTTCTGCACCTCAGTCTCCTAACTCTGCTCTATGTAAGTGCCTTCTGCAACCCAGTCTCCAGACTCTGCTCTTAGCAACAGTGCTTCTGCACCCTAGTCTCGAACCTCTGCTCTCTGTAAGATCCTTATGCACTCCAGTCTTGAACCTCTGCTCTCTGTAACAATCCTTCTGCACCCCAGTCTCCAAAATCTGCTCTCTGCAACAGTTCTTCAGCACATCAGTCTGAAAACTCTGGTCTCTGCAACGACCGTTCTGCCTCCCAGTCTCCTAACTCTACTCTCTGTAACAGACCTTCTAAAGCTGAGTATCCCAACTCTGCTCTCTTTAACATCCTTCTGCAACCCAGTCTCCAAACTCTGCTCTCTGTAAAAGGCCTTCTGCAACCCAGTCTCCAACCTCTTCTCTCTGCAATGATTCTTCTCCACCCCAGTCTCCAACATCTGCTCTCTGCAACAGTCCTTTTGCACCCAGTGTCCAAACTCTGCTATCTGTAAGATCCATCTGAACCTCAGTCTTTAACCTCTGCTTTCTGTAACAGTCCTACTGCACCCCAGTCTCAAAACTCTTCTCTTTGTAACAGTCCTTTTGCACCTCAGTCTCCAAACTCTGCTCTCTGTAGCAGTCCTTCTGCACCTCAGTCTAAAATCTCTGCTCTCTGCAACAGTTCTTCTGCACCCCAGTCTCCAAACTCTGCTATCTGCAACGCTCCTTCTGGACCCCAGTCTCCAACATCTGCTCTCTTCAACAGTCCTTCTGAACCACAGTCTCCAACCTATGCTTTTTGTAAAATTCTTGTGCACTCCAGATTCCATACTCTGCACTCTATAACATTTCTTCTCCACCCCAGTATCCAAAAGCTGTCCTCTGCAACAGTCCTTCTGCTCCCCAGTCTTCGACATCTGGTTCTTCTGTACCGCAGTCTCCAACCTGTGGTCTTTGTAACGGTCCTTCTACACCCCAGTCTCCAACCTCTATTTTCTGTATAAGTCTGTCTGAACTGCAGTATCCAACCTCTGTTCTCTGTATCTATCTTTCTGCACCTCAGTCTCCAAACTCTGTTCTCTGCAACAGTCCTTCTGCACCTCAGTCTCCAACCTCTACTCTCTGTAACAGTCCTTCTGCACTTCAGTCTCCAACCTCTTGTCTCTGTAGCATCTTTCTAAAACCCAGTTTCCAAACTCTACTCTCTGTAACAATCCTTCTGCACACCAGTCTCCAACCTCTGCTCTCTGAAACGATCCTTCTCAACCCCAGTCTCCAATGTCTGCTCTCTGCCACAGTCCTTCTGCACCCCAGTCTTCAATATCTGCTCTCTGCAACAGTCGTTCTGCACTTCAGTGAAAAAACTCTGCTGTATGCAACGAACCTTCTACCCCTCAGTCTCCGAACTCTGCTCTCGGTAAAATCCTTCTGCAACCCAATCTTTAAACTCTGCACTCGGTAATCGTCCTTCTGCACCCCAGTCGCCAACATCTGCTCTCTGCAACAGTCCTTCTACACCCCAGTCTCCAACTCTGCTTTCTGCAACGATCTTTCTGAACCCCAGTCTCCAACGTCTTCTCTCTGCAAGAGTCCTTCTTGACCACAGTATTCAAGCTCAGCTCTCTGTAACAATCCTTCTGCACCCCTGTCTGCAACCTCTGCCCTCTGAAAGATCCTTCTGCAACCCAGTTTCAAACTCTGCTCTCTGTAACAGTGCTTCTGCCAACCGGTCTCCAACGTCTTCTCTCTGCAAGATTCCTTCTTCACCAAAGTCTCCAAACTCTGCTCTCTGCAACACTCCTTTCTCACCCCAGTCTCCAATATCTGGTCTCTGCAACGGTCCTTTTGCACCTCACTTTGAAAAGTCTGCTCACTGCAAGGACCCTTCTGCACCACAGTCTCCTACTTCTACTCTCTCTAACAGTCCTTCTGCACCTCATTCTCCAAACTCTGCTCTTTGTAAGATCCTTCTACAACCCAGTCTTTAAACTCTGCACTCTGTAACAGTCCTTCTGCCCAACAGTCTCCAAACTCTGCTCTCTGTAACATGACTTCTGCCACGCAGTCTCCAAACTCTGCTCTTTTTGATAGGCCTTCTGCACCCCAGTCTCCAACCTCTTCTGCACCCCAGTCTCCAGAATCTGGTCTCTGCAACAGTAATTTTGGACCCCAACCTCAAAACTCTTCTCTCTGTAAGATCCATCTAAACTCCCGCTCCAAACTCTTCTCTCTGTAACAGTCATCTGCACCCCAGTCTCCAAACACTGCTCTCTGTAACAGTACTTCTGCACCTCAGTCTCCAACCTCTGCTCTGTGTAAGTCCTTCTGCACCCCAGTCTCTAAAATCTGCTCTCTGCCACAGTCCTTCTGCACCCTGGTCTCCAACATCTGCTCTCTGGAACAATCCTTCTGCTCCCCAGTCTCAAAACTGTGCTTTCTGCAACGATCCTTCTGGACCCCAGGCTCCAGTGTCTGCTCTCTGCAACAGTCTTACTGCTAAACAGTCTCCAACCTCTTCTAATTGTTACATCCTTCTGCACTCTAGTTTCCAAACTCTGCTCTCTGTAACATTCTTTCTCCACCAGAGTCTCAAACCTCTGTCTTCTGCAACAGTCTTCTGCTTCCCAGTCATCAAGATCTACTCTCTGTAACAGTTCTAATGTACCGCAGTCTCCAACCTCTGCTCTTTTTAACGGTCCTTCTACACCCCAGTCTCCAACCTCTGCTTTCTGTATCAGTCTTTCAGAACCCCAGTCTCTAACCTCTGTTCTCTGTATCTATTCTTCTGCACCTCAGTCTCCAACCTGTGCTCTATATAAGAGTCCTTCTGCACCCCAGTCTCCAACCTCTTCTCTCGGTAACAGTCTTATACCGCAGTCTCCAAACTCTGCTCTCCGTAACGGTCCTTCTGCATCCCAATTTCCAAACTCTGCTTCCTATAACAGTCCTTCTGCACCCCAGTCTCCAACCTCTGCTCTCTGCAACAGTCCTTCTGCACCCCAGTCTCCAATCTCTGCTCTCTGCAACGATACTTCCGGACTCTAGTCTCCAACCTCTACTCTCTGCAACAGTCCTTCTGCACCACAATCTCAAACCTCTGCTCTCTTTAAGATCTTTCTGCACTCCAGTTTACAAAATCTGCTCTCTCAAACATTTCTTCTCCATCTCAGTCTTTAACCTCTGCTTTCGGCAAGGGTGGGCACCCCAGTCTCCAACCTCTGTCCTCTGCAACAGTCCATCTGAACCCCAGTATCGAAACTCTGCTCTCAATAACAGTCCTTCTGTTCCGCAGTCTCAAACCTTTGCTCTCTGGAACGGTCCTTCTGCACCCCAGTCTCCAAAATCTGCTTTCTATATCAGTCATTCTGAACCCCAGTCTCAAACTCTGCTCTCTGTATCTATCTTTCTGCACCTCAGTATCCAACTTGTGCTCTTTGTAACATTCCATCTGCACCAGAGTCTCCAATCTCTGCTTTCTGTAAGAATTTTTCTATACCACAGTCTCCAAACTCTGGTCTCTGTAACGGTCTTTCTGCACCCTAATTTTCAACCTCTGCTTTCTGTAACAGTCCTTCTGCACCTCAGTCTCCAAACTCTGCTCTCTGTAACAGTCCTTCTACACCTCAGTCTCCAACCTCTGCTCTTTGTAACAGTACTTCTGCACCTCAGTCTGAAACCTCTGTTCTCTGCACGATCCTTCTGCACCCCAGTCTCCAACCACTGCTCTCTGTACAGTCCACCTGAACGTCAGTCTCCAACCTCGGCTATCTGTAAGATCCTTCAGCAACCCAGTATCCAACCTCTGCTCTCTATAACAGTCTTTCTGCAACCCAGTCTCCAAACTCTCCTCTCTCTCACAGGCCTTCTGCACGCCAGTCTCCAAACTCTGCTCTCTGTAGCAGGCCTTCTGCACCACTGTCTCCAACCTCTGCTCTCTGCAACAATCCTTCATAACCCCAGTCTCCAACCTCTGCTCTCTGCAACAGTCCTTCTGCACCTCAGTGTCAAAATTCTGCTTACTGTAAGAACCTTTTGCACCCCTGTATCAAACCTCTGCACTCTTTAATAGTGCTTCTGCACCTTAGTTTCCAAACTCTGCTCTCTGTAACAAAACTTCCGCACCTCATTCTCCACCATCTGATCTCTGCAACAGTCCTTCTGCACCCCAGTCTCCAACCTTTGCTCTCTATAACAGTTCTTCTGCAACCTAGTTACAAATATCTGCTCTATGCAACACTCCTTCTGCACCCCAGTCTCCAACATCTGCTCTCTGCAACAGTCCTTCTGCAGCCTAGTCCCCAACATCTGCTCTCTGCAACAGTTTTCTGCACATCAGTCTTAAAACTCTGCTCTCTGCAACGACCCTTCTGCAACCCAGTCTCCTACATCTGCTCTCCCTAACAGTCCTTCTGCAACTCAGTCTCCCAACTCTGCTCTCTGTAAGATCCTTCTGAAACCCAGTCTTTAAACTCTGCTCTCTGTAACAGGCCTTCTCCAACCCAGTCTCCAACCTCTTCTCTCTGCAATGATTCTTCTCCACCCCAGTCTCCAACATCTGCTCTCTGCAACAGTCTTTTTGAACCCCAGTCTCCAAACTCTGCTCTCGGTAAGATTCATCTGAACGCCAGTCTCCAACCTCTACTCTCTGTAACAGTCTTTCTGCACCCCAGTCTCCTAACTCTGCTCTCTGTAACAGTCCTTCTGCACCTCAGTCTCCAAACTCTGCTCTGTGTAACAGTCCTTCTGCACCCCAGTATCTAAAATCTGCTCTCTGCAACAGTCCTTCTGCACCGCAGTCTCCATCATCTGCTCTCTGCAACAGTCCTTCTGCACCCCATTCTCCAAACTCTGCTCTCTGCAATGATTTTCTGGACTCCTGTCTTCAATGTCTGTTCTCTGCAACAGTCTTTCTGCACCACAGTCTCCAACCTCTCTCTCTGTAAGATCCTTCTGCACTCCAGTTTCCAAACTCTGCTCTCTGTAACATTTTTACTTAACCCAAGTCTCATACCATGATCCTCTGCAAAACTCCTTCTGCTCCCCAGTCTCCGAGATCTGCTCTCTGTAACAGTCCTTCTGTACCAGTCTCCAATATCTGCTCTTTGTAATGGTCCTTCTACACCCCAGTCTCCAAACTCTGCTTTCTGTATCAGTCTGTCTGAACCCCAGTCTCCAACCTCTGTTCTCTGTATCTATCATTCTGCACCTCATTATTTAACCTGTGCTCTATGTAAGAGTATTTCTGCACCCCAGTCTCCAACCTCTTTTCTCGGTAACAGTTCTATACTGCAGTCTCCAACCTCTGCTCTCTGTAACGGTCCTTCTGCACCAAATTTTCCAAACTCTGCTCTCTGTAAACGTCCTTCTTAAAATCAGTCTCCAAACTCTGTTCTCTGTAACAATACTTTTACACCTCAGTCTCCAAACACTGCTCTCTGTAACACTCCAACTGCACCTCAGTTTCCAACCTCTCCTCTTTGTAAGATCCTTCTGCAACCCAGTCTCCAAATACTGCTCTCTATAACAGCTCTTCTGCACCCCAATCTCCAACTTCTGCTCTATCTAAGTGTCCTTCTGCACCACAGTCTCCAACCTCTGCTTTCTGCAACAGTCTTTCTGCACCCCAGTCTCCAACCTTTGTTCTCTGCAACAGTCCTTCGGCACCCGAGTCTCCAACCTTTGTTCTCTGCAAAAGTCCTTCTGCACCCCAGTCTCAAATCTCTGCTCTCTGTAACAGTTCTTCTGCACCCCAGTCTCCAAACTCTGCTGTCTGTTACAATCCTTCTGCACCTCAGTCTCCAACCTCTGCTTTATGTAACAGGACTTCTGCACCTCAGGTTCCAAACTTTGCTCTCTACAACAGTCCTACTGCACTTCAGTCTCCAACCTCTGCTCTCTGCAACAGTCCTTCTGCACCCCAGTGTCCAAACTCTGCTCTCTGCAACTGTCCTTCTGCACCACAGTCTCCAAACTCTGCTATCTGTAAGATCCTTCTGCACTCCAGTTTCCAAACTCTGCTCTCTGTAACATTCCTTCTCCACTCCAGAATTTATCCTCTGCTTTCAGCAAGTATCCTGCGGCACCCCAGTCTCCAACGTCTGTCCTCTGCAACAGTTCTTCTACTCCCGAGTTTCCAACATTTGCTCTCTGTAACAGTCCTTCTGTACCGCAGTCTCCAACCTCTGCTCTTCGTAACGTGCCTTCTGCACCCCAGTCTCCAAACTTTGCTTTCTATATCAGTCCTTCTGAACACCAGTCTCAAACCTGTGCTCTCAGTATCTATCCTTCTGCACCTCAGTCTCTAACCTGTGCTCTTTGTAACATTCCTTCTGCACCGCAGTCTCCAACCTCAGCTCTCTGTAACAGTTTTTCAATACCGCAATCTTCAAACTCTGGTCTCTGTAAAAATCCTTCTGCGCCCCAATTTCCAACCTCTTCTTTCTGTAACAGTCCAACTGCACCTCCGTCTCCAAATTCTGCTCTCTGTAACATCCTTCTGCAACCCTGTATTTAACCTCTGCTCTCTGTAACTGTCCTTCTGCACCCGAGTCTCCAAACTCTGCTCTCTGTAACATGACTTCTGCACCTCAGTCTCCAACCTATAGTCTCTGCAACAGTCCTTCTGCACCCCAGTCTCCAAACTCTGCTCTCTACAACAGTCTTTCTGCACCTCGGTCTCCAACCTCTGCTCTCTCCAATGGTCATTATGCACCCCAGTCTCCAACATCTGTTTTCTGCAACAGTCCTTCTTCACCTCAGTCTCAAACCTTCGGTCTCTGAAACAGTCCTTCTGCTCCCCAGTCTCTAACATATGCTCTCTGTAACAGTCCTTCTCCACCCAAGTCTCCAAACTCTACTCTCTGTAGCAGTCCTTCTTTACTGCTTTCTCCAACCTTTGCTCTCTGTAACTGTCATTGTCCACACCAGTCTCCAAACTGTTCTTTTTGTATCAGTCCTTCTACAACCCCGTCTCCAACCTCTGCTCTCTGTTACAGTCCTTCTACAACTCAGTCTCAAACCTCTGCTCTCTGCAACAGTCCTTATGCACCTCAGTCTCCGATCTGTGCTCTCTGCAAAATTTATTCTGCACCCCAGTCTCCAACCTGTGCTCTCTTTAACAGTCCTTCTGCTCCCCAGTCTCCAACCTCTGCTCTCTGTAACGATCCTTCTGCAACACAGTCTCAACCTCTGCTCTCTGAAACGATCCTTCTGTACCTCAGTCTCCAAACTCTGTGCTCTCTACCAGTCCTGCTGCACCTCAATCTCAAACTCTGTGCTCGATAAGATCTTTGTAAAACCCAGTCTCCAAACTCTGATTTCTGGATCAGTTTCTAACCTCTGCCCTCTCCAATGATCCTTCTGCACCCCAGTCTCAATCCTCTGCTCTCTCTAACAGTCTTTCTGTACCGCAGTCTTCAAACTCTGCATTTTGTAACTGTCCTTCTGCACCCCAGTCTTCAACCTGTTCTCTCTGCAATAATTCTTCTGCACCCCAGTCTCCAACGTTCTTCTCTCTGCAACAGTCCTCCTGCACCCCAGTCTCCAAACTCTGCTCTCTGTAAGATTCTTCTGCACCTCAGTTTCCAAACTATGCTCTATGTAACATTCCTTCTCCACCCCAGTCTCCCACCTCTGCTCTTTTCACCGGTCTTTCTGCACCCCAGTCTCCATCCTCTGTTATCTGCAACAGTCCTTCTGCACCCCATTCTCCAACCTCTGCTCTCTGCAACAGCTCTTCTGCACCACAGTGTCCACCATCTGCTTTCTGCCAAAGTCCTTCTGTACACTAGTCTCCAATCTCCACTCTCTGTATCAGTCCTTGTGTACTGCAGTCTCCAACCTCTGCTCTCTGTAATGGTCCTTATGCACCCTAGTTTCCAAAGTCTCCTTTCTGTATCAGTCCTTCCTCACCCCAGTCTCATAACTCTACTCTCTGAAACAGTCGATCTGTACATCAGTCTCTAAACTCTTCTCTCTGCAACAGTCTTTCATCACCCCAGTTCTCAACCTCTGCTTTCTGCAACAGTCCTTTTACACCCAAATCTCCAACATCTGCTCTCTGCAACAGTCCTTCAACATCTCTGTCTCTAAACTCTACTGTCTGTAACTGTCCTTCTGCACTTCAGTCTCTAATCTCTGCTCTCTTTAAGAGTCCTTCTGCACTCCAGCCTCCAACATCTCCTCACTGCAACCGTCCTTCTGCAACCCAGTCTTTAACGTCTGCACTCTCAACAGTGCTTCTGCACCTCAGTCTGAAAACTCTGCTCTTTGCAAGTATCCTTCTGCACCCCAGTCTCCAACCTCTGCTCTCTGTAACAGTCCTACTGCACCTCAGTCTCCAAACTCTGCTCTATATTAAATGCTTCTGCAACCCAGTATCCAAATTCTGCTCTCTGTAACAGTCCACCTGCTCCCCAGTCTCCAAACTCTTTTCTCTGTAACAGGCCTCCTGCACCCTGTCTACAAACTCAGCTCTATGTAACAGGCCTTCAGCACCCCAGTATCCAACCTATTCTCTCTGCAACGATCCTTCTACACCCCAGTCTCCAACATCTGAACTCTGCAACAGTTCTTCTGCACCCCAGTGTGCAACCTCTGCTCACTGTAAAAGTCCTTCTGTACCACAGTCTCCAACTTCTGCTCTATGTAATGGTCCTTCTGCACCGCAGTCTCTAAAGTCTGCTTTCTATATCAGTCCTTCTGCACCACAGTCTCCAAACTCTGCTCTCTGTAACAGTCCTTCTGAACCTCATCTCTAACCTCTTCTCTCTGCAGCAGTCCTTCTGCACCTCAGCTTCCACCTCTTCTCTCTACAACAGTCCTTTTGCACCCAAGTCTCCAATCTCTGCATTCTATAACAGTCCTTCTGCACCCCAGTCTCTAATCTCTGTTCTCTGTAAGATCCATCTGCACCCCAGTCTCCAACATCTGCTCTCTGTAACAGTTCTTCAGCTCCTCAGTCTCCAACCTCTTCTCTCTGTAACAATCCTTCTTCAAGTCAGTCTCCAAACGCTGCTCTCAGCAACGGTCCTTCTGCACCTAAGTATCGAAACTTCGTTCTCTGCAACAGTTTTTCTGCACCCCAGTCTCCAACCTCTGCATTCTGCAACAGTCCTTCTGCACCCCAGTCTCCAACCTCTGCTCCCTGCAACGGTCCTTCTGCACTCCTGTCTCCAAACTCTGTTGTCTCCAACAGTCCTTCTTAACCTCAGTCTTCTGCACCCCAATGTTCAATCCCTACTCTCTGCAACAGTCCTTCTGCACCCCAGTCTCCAACCTACTCTCTACAACAGTCCTTCTGCACCCAAGTCTCCAACATCAGGTCTCTGCAACAGTCCTTCTCCTCCCCAGTCTCCAATCTCTGCTCTCTGTAACAGTTCCTCTGTACTGCAAATTTCCAAACTCTTCTCTCTGTAACTGTCTTCTGAACCCCAGTCTCCAACCACTGCTTTCCTCTATCAGTCCTTCTGCACTCAAGTCTCCAACCTCTGCTCTCTGTAACAGGCAATCTGCACCTCAGTCTCCAAATTCTGCTCTCTGCAAAGGTCCTTTGGCACCCCAATCCCCAACCTCTGCTCGCTGCAACAGTCCTCTTACACCCAAGTCTCAAAACTCTGCACTCCGCAACAGTCCTTCTGCACCTCTGTCTCCAACATCTGCTCTCTGCAATGGTCTTTTTGCACCACACTATTCAACATCTATCTCTGTAACAGTTCTTCTACACCTCAGTCTCCATCCTCTGCTCTCTGTAACAGGCCTTCTGCACTCCAATCTCCAACCTCTGCTCTCTGGAGCAGTTCTTCTGCACCTCAGTCTCAAAACTCTGCTCTCGGTAAGATCCTTCTGCACCACAGTCTTCAAACTCTGCTCTCAGTATCAGTCCTGCACCTTAGTCTCCAAACATGCTCTCTGTAACAGTTTTTCTGCACCTCAGTCTTCAAAAACTGCTCTCTGAAAAAATCTTTCTGCACCCCATTCTCCAACCTCTCCTTTCTAGAACAGTCCTTCTATACCCCAGTATCCATAATCTACTCTCTGCAACGATCCTTCTTCACCCCAGTCTCCAACGTCTGCTCTCTGCAAGAATCTTTCTGCACCACAGTCTCCAAATTTTCCTCTCTGTAAGATCCTTGTGCACTCCAGTTTCAAACTCTGCTCTCTGTAACATTTCTTCTGCACCCCAGTCTCCAAAGTTTGCTCTTTGCAATGGTCACTCTGCACCCTACTCTCCAAACTTGTTCTCTACAACAGTTCTTCTGTACCGCAGTCTTCAAACTCTGTTCTCTGTAAGGGTTCTCCTGAGCCCCAGTCTCCAACTTCTGCTTTCTGTATCAGTCCTTCTGCACCACAGTCTCCAAACTCTGCTCTCTGTAACAGTCCTTCTGCACCTCACTCTGCAACATCAGCTCTCTGCAACAGTCCTTCTGCTCCCCAGTCTTCAACCTCTGCTCTCTGCAATAGTCCTTCTCACCCCAGTCTTTAAAATCTGCTCTCTGCAATAGTACTTTTTACCGAAGTCACCAACCTCTGCTCTCTGTAGCAGTCCTTCTGCACCTCAGACTCCAACCTCTGCTCTCTGCAACAGTTTTTCTGAGCCCCAATCTCGAACCTCTACTCTCTGCAACAGTCCCTCTGCACCTCAGTGTCCAAACTCTGCTCTCTGTAAGATCTTTCTGAAACCCAGTCTCCAACATATGCTTTCTGCAATGGTCTTTCAGCACCAGAGTCTCCAAACTTTTTTCTCTACAACATTTATGGTGCACCCCAGTCTCCAACCTCTTCTCTCTGTAACAGTCCTTCTGTACCACAGTCTCAAACCTCTGTTCTCTGTAAGGGTCCTTCTGCACCCCATCTCCAACCTCTGCTTTCTGTATCAGTCTTTCTGCAACCCAGTCTTCAAACTCTGCTTTCTGTATCCGTCTTTCTGCACGCAAGGCTTCAGCTTCTGCTCTCTGTAACAGTCCTTCTGCACCCAAGTCTCAAACCTCTACTCTCTGCAACAGTCCTTCTGCACCCCAGTCTCCAAACATTGCACTCTGCAACAGTCTGTCTGCACCCCAGTCTTCAACCTCTGCTCTCTGTAACAGACCTTCTGCACATCAGTCTCCAACCTGTGTTCTCTGTAAAAGGCCTTCTGCACCACAGTCTACAACCTCTCCTCTCTGTAACAGGCCTTCTGCATTCAAGACTCTAAACTCTACTCTCTTTAACATTCCTTCTGCACCCCAGTCTCCAACCTCTGCTCTCAGTATCAGTCCTGCACCCCAGTCTCCAAACACTGCTCTCTGTAACAGTTTTTCTTCATATCAGTCTTCAACAACTGCTATCTGCAAGATTCCTTCTGCACCCCAGTCTCCAAACTCTGCTCTCTAGAACAGTCCTTCTATACCCCAGTCTCCATAATCTACTCTCTGCAATGATCCTTCTGCACCCAAGTTTCCAACGTCTGCTCTCTGCAAAATTCCTTCTGCACTCCAATCTCCAAACTATCCTCCTCTGTAAGATCCTTCTGCACCCCAGTTTCCCAAACGCTGCTCTCTGTAACATTTCTTCTGCACCCCAGTCTCCAACCTGTTCTCTAAAACAGTTCTTATGTACCGCAGTCTTCAACCTCTGTTCTCCATAAGAGTCCCTCTGAACCCCAGTCTCCAACCTCTGCTTTCTGTATCAGTCTTTCTTCACCATATTCTCCAAACTCTTCTCTCTGTAACAGTCCTTGTGCACCTCACTCTGCAACCTCTGCTCTCTGCAACAGTGCTTCTGCAACCCAGTCGTCAACCTCTTCTCTCTGCAACATTCCTTCCTCACCCCAGTCTCCAAAATATGCTCTCTGTAACAGGCTTTTTCCACCGCAGTCTCCAAACTCTGCTCTCTGTAACAGTACTTCTGTACTGCAGTCTCCAACCTCTGTTCTCTGTAATGGTCCTTCTGCACCCCAGTCTCCAAACTCTCCTATCTGTATCAGTAATTCTGCACCCCGGTCTCGAATCTCTGCTCTCTGCATCAGTCCTTCTGCACATCAGACAGCAACCTCTTCTCTCTGCAACAGTACTTCTGCGCACCAATATCCAACCTCTGCTTTCTGCAATGGTCCTTCTGCACCCCAGTCTCCAACCTCTGTTCACTAAAACACTTATTCTGCACCCCAGTCTCCAACCTCTGCTCTCTGTAACAGTCCTTCTGCACCCCAGTCTCCAATATCTGCTCTCTGCAACAGTCCTTCTGCACAAAATCTCTAATCTCTGCCTCTGTAACCCAGTATCGAAAGTCTGCTCTCTGCAACAGTCCTTCTGCACCCCAATCTCCAACCTGTGCTCTCTGTAACAGTCCTTCTACACCCCAGTATCCAGTCTCTGCTCTCTGCAACATTCCCTCTGCAACCCAGTCTCCAACCTCTGCTCTCTGTAACAATGCTTCTGCACCTCAGTCTTCAAACTCTGCTCTCTGCAACAGTCCTTCTGCACCTCAGTCTCCAAAAACTACTCTCTGTAAATGTACTTCTGAACCCCTTCTCCAAACTCTGCTCTCCATAATAGGCCTTCTTCACCCCATTCTCCAAACTCTGTTCTCTATAACAATCATTCTACACCCCAGTCTCAAAATTTTGCTCTCTACAACGATCCTTCTGCACCCCACTTCTCAAACTCTGCTCTTTGCAACAGTCCTTCTGCACCCCAGTCTCCAACATGTGCTCTCTGCAAAAGTCCTTCTGCACCTCAGTCTGAAAACTCTGTTCTCTACAACGATCTTTCTGCACCCCAGTCTCCAACCTCTGCTCTCTGTAACAGCCCTGCTGCACATCGGTCTAAAACTCTGCTCTCTGTAAGATCCTTGTGCAACCTTGTCTAAAAACTCTGCTCTCTGTAGGAGTTCTACTGCAGCCCAGTCTCCAACCTCTGCTCTCTACAACGATCACTCTGCACCCCAGTCTAAAAATTCTGCTCTCTACAACAATCCTTTTGCACCCCAGTTTCCAACCTTTGCTCTCTGCGAAAGTCTTTCTGCACCCCAGTCTCCAACATCTGCTTCCTGCAACAGTCTTTCTGCACCTCAGTCTGACAACTCTGCTCTCTGCATGATCATTTTGCACCCCAGTCTCCAACCTCTGTTCTCTAAAGCAGTTATTCTGCACCCCAGTATCCAACCTCTACTCTCTGTAACAGTCTTTCTGTACCACAGTCTCCAACCTTTGTTCTTTGCAAGGGTACTTATGCACCCCAGTATGCAAACTCTGCTTTCTGTGTCCATCGTTTTCCACCACAGTCTCCAAACTCTGCCTGCTGAAACAGTTCTTCTGCAACTCAGTATGTAAATTCTGCTCTCTGCAACAGTACTTCTACACTTCAGTATTTATCCTCTGCTCTCTCCAACAGTCCTTTTGCAACACAGACTCTAACATCTGCTCTCTAAAACAGTCCTTCTGAACCCCAGTCTTCAACCTCTGCTCTCTGCAACATTTCTTCTGCACCCCAGTCTCCCACCTGTGCTCTCTGTATCTGTCCTGCTTCACCCCAGTCTCCAATCTCTGCTCTCTGTAGCAATCCTTCTGCACCTCAGACTTCAACCTTTGATCTCTGCAAGGATCCTTTTTCACCACAGTCTCCAAACTCTGCTCTCTGCAACAGTCCTTCTGCACCGCAGTCTCCAAGCTCTGCTCTCTGTAACAGTTTTTTCTGCACCCCAGTCTCTAAATTCTGCTCTCTGTAAAAGGCCTTCCGCACGCCAGACTTCAAACTCTGCTCTCTGTAACAGGCCTTCCGCACCCCACTCTCCAACCTGTGCTCTCTGTAACATCATTATGCTCTCTGTAACATCCTTATGCACTCCAAACTCTGCTCTCTGTAACAGTCCTCTGCACCTCAGAATCCAACATCTGCTCTATGCTACATTCCTTCTGCAACTCAGTCTGAAAACTCTGCTCTCTGCAACAATCCTTCTGCACCCCAGTTTCAAACCTTTGCTCTCTGTAACAGACCTTCTGCACCTCAGTCTCCAACCTCTACTCACAATAATGATGCTTCAGCACCACAGTCTCCAACTTCTGCTCTCTGTAAAAGTCTTTTGCACCCCAGTCTCCAACATCTGCTCTCTGAAACGGTCCTTCTGCACCCAAGTCTCCAAACTCTGTTCTCTAAATGACCTTCTGCACCTCAGACTCCAACCTCTGCTCTCTGTATCAGTCCTTCTAAGCCTCAGTCTGAAACCTCTGATCTCTGCAATGATCCTTCTGCACCCCAGTCTCCAAACTGTGCTATCTGTAACAATTTTTCTGCACAGAAGTCTCCATCCTCTTCTCTCTTACAGGTCTTCTGCACCCCAGTCTCCAAACTCTGCTCTCTGTAACAGTTTTTCTACACCTCAGTCTTCAACAACTGGTCTCTGCAAGAGTCCTTCTTCACCCCAGTCTCAAAACTCTGCTCTCTTTAACAGTCCTTCTAAACCCCAATCTCCAACCTGTGCTCTCTGCAACAGTCCTTCTACACCCCAGTATCCAGTCTCTGCTCTCTGCAACAGTCCCTCTGCAACCCAGTCTCCAGCCTCTGCTCTCTGTAACAATGCTTCTGCACCTCAGTCTTCAACCTCTGCTCTCTGCAACAGTCCTTCTGAACCTCAGTCTCCAAAATCTACTCTCTGTAAATGTACTTCTGAACCCCTTCTCCAAACTCTGCTCTCCGTAATAGGCCTTCTGCACCCCATTCTCCAAACTCTGTTCTCTATAACAATTTTTCTACACCCAGTCTCAAAATTTTGCTCTCTACAACGATCCTTCTGCACCCCACTCCCCAAACTCTTCTCTTTGCAACAGTCTTTCTGCACCCCAGTCTCCAACATGTGCTCTCTGCAAAAGTCCTTCTGCACTTCAGTCTGAAAACTCTGTTCTCTACAACGAACTTTCTGCACCCCAGTCTCCAACCTCTTCTCTCTGTAACAGCCCTGCTGCACATCGGTCTAAAACTCTGCTCTCTGTAAGATCCTTGTGCAACCTTGTCTAAAAACTCTGCTCTCTGTAGGAGTTCTACTGCAGCCCAGTCTCCAACCTCTGCTCTCTGCAACGATCCCTCTGCACCCCAGTCTAAAAATTCTGCTCTCTACAACAATCCTATTGCACCCCAGTTTCCAACCTCTGCTCTCTGCGAAAGTCCTTCTGCACCCCAGTTTCCAACATCTGCTCCCTGCAACAGTCTTTCTGCACCTCCGTCTGACAACTCTGCTCTCTGCAACGATCATTTTGCACCCTAGTCTCCAACCTCTGTTCTCTAAAACAGTTATTTTGCACCCCAGTATCCAACATCTACCCTCTGTAACAGTCTTTCTGTACCACAGTCTCCACCCTTTGTTCTTTGTAAGGGTACTTATGCACCCCAGTATGCAACCTCTGCTTTCTGTGTCCGTCGTTTTCCACCAGTCTCCAAACTCTGCCCGCTGTAACAGTCCTTCCTCAACGCAGTCTGCAAATTCTGCTCTCTGCAACAGTACTTCTACACTCCAGTATTTATCCTCTGCTCTCTCTAATAGTCCTTTTGCAACACAGACTCCAACATCTGCTCTCTAAAACAGTTCTTCTCCACCCCAGTCTCCAATCTCTGCTCTCTATAAAAGTCCTTCTGTACTGCAGTCTTCAAAATCTGCTCTCTGTAACATCCTTCTGCAACCTAGTCTATATACTCTGCCCTCTGTAACAGACCTTCTGCACCCCTTCTCCATCCTCTGTTCTCTGTAGTGCAGTCTCAAAAATCTTCTCTCTGTAACGGTCCTTCTGCATCACAGTCTCCAACCTCTGCTTTCTGTATCAGTACTTCTGCACCCCAGTCTCCAACCTCTGCTCTTGGTAACAGTGGTTCTTCACCTAAGTCTCCAAACTCTGCTCTTGGCCACAGTCCTCCTGCACCAAAGTCTCAATCCTCTACTCCCTGCAACACTCCTTCTGCACCTCACTCTCTAAACTCTGCTCTCTGTAACAATCCTTCTGTACTGCAGTCTCAAAACTCTGCTCTCTGTAATGGCCCTTCTGAACCCCAGTCTTTAACGTCAGCTTTCTTTATCAGATCTTCTGCACCCCAGTCTCCAACCTCTGATCTCAGTAACAGTCCTTCTGCACCCCAGGCTCCAACTTCTCCTCTCTGCAACATTTCTTCTGCACAACAGTCTCCATCTCTGCTCTCTGTAACTGTCCTTCTGCACCCCAGTCTCCACAAACTGATCTCCGTAAAAATCCTTCTGGACCTCAGTCTCCAACCTCTGCTCTCTGTAACAGTCCTTCTGTACCACAGTCTCAAAACTCTGCTCTCTGTAATAGTCTTTTTTAACCCCAGACTACAACGTCAGCTTTCTCTATCAGTTCTTCTGCACACCAGTCTCCAAACTCTGCTTTCTGTAACAGTCCTTCTGCCACTCAGTCTCTAAACTCAGCTCTCTTCAACAGTCCTTCTGCACCTCAGTCTGAAAACTATGTTCTTTGCAACGATCCTTCTGTAACCCTGTCTCAAAACCCTGCTTTCTGTAACAGTCCTACTGAACCTTAGTCTCCAACCTCTGCTCTCTGTAACAGGCATTTTGCACCCCATTCTCCAACCTCTGCTCTCTGTAACAGTGCTTCTGCACCTCAGTATACAAACTGCTCTCTGCAACAGTCCTTCTGCACCCAAGTCTCCAAAATCTTCATTCTGCAACATTCCTTCTGCACCCCAATCTCCAACCTGTGCTCTCCTCAACAGTCCTTCTACACCCCAGGGTCCAGCCTCTGCTCTCTGCAACAGTCCCTCTGCAACCCAGTCTCCAAACTCTGGTCTTTGTAACAATCCTTCTGCACCTCAGTCTTCAACCTCTGCTCTTTGCAATGGTCCTTCTGCACCTCAGTCTCCAAAAACTACTCTCTGTAAATGTACTTCTGAATCCCTTCTCCAAACTCTGCTCTTTGTAATAGGCCTTCTGCACCCCAGTTTCCAACCTCTGTTCTCTATAACAATCCTTCTGCACACCAGTCTCAAAATTTTGCTCTCTACAACGATCCTTCTGCACCCTAGTCCCCAAACTCTGCTCTTTGCAACAGTCCTTCTGCACCCTAGTCTCCAACATGTGCTCTCTGCAAAAGTCCTTCTGCACCTCATTCTGAAAACTCTGTTCTCTACAACGATCCTTCTGCACCCCAGTCTCCAACCTCTGCTCGCTGTAACAGTCCTGCTGCACATCTGTCTACAACTCTGCTCTCTGTAAGATCCTTGTGCAACCTTGTCTGAAAACTCAGCTCTTTATAGGAGTTCTACTGCACCCCAGTCTCCAACCTCTGCTCTCTGCAACAATCATTCTGCACCTCAGTCTCAAAAGTCTACTCTCTGTAACAGTCTTTCTGCACCCCAGTCTCAAACCTCTCCTGTCTGCAAAGATCTTTCTGTAAACCAGTTTCCAATATCTTCTCACCAATTTCCAATGTCTGCTCTCTGCAACATTCCTTCTGCACCCCAGTCTCCAACCTCTGCTCTCTGCCACGATCCCTGTGCACCCCAGTATCCAATATCTGCTCTATGCAACAGTCCTTCTGCACCCCTGTCTCCAACCTCTTCTCTCTGCAACAGTCCTTCTGCACCTTAGTCTGAAAACAATGTTCTCAGCAATGATCCTTCAGCACCCCAGTTTCCAAACTCTGCTCTCTGTAACACTCCTGTTGCACCTCAGTCTCGAAACTCTGCTCTCTGTAAGATCTTTCTGCAACACTGTCTCCAAACTCTGCTCAATGTAACAGTCTTTCTGCACCCCAGTCTCCAACCTCTGCTTTATTCAAGAGTCCTTCTAAAACCCAGTCACCAAACGATGCTTTCTGCAAAAGTCCTTCTGCACCACAGTCTCCAACTTCTGTTCTCTTTAACAATCCTTCTTCACCTCAGTTACCAAACTCTTATCTCTGCAATGGTCCTTCTGCACCACAGTCTCCAACCTCTGCTCTCTGTAACAATCCCTCTGCACCCCAGTCTAAAAACTCTGCTCTCTACAACAATCCATTTGCACCCCAGTTTCCAACCTCTGCTCTCTGCAAAAGTCCTTCTGCACCCCAGTCTCAAACATCTGCTCCCTGCAACAGTCTTTCTGAAACTCTGTCTGACAACTCTGCTCTCTGCAACGATCATTTTGCACCCCAGTCTTCAAACTCTGCTTTATGTAACAGTCTTTCGGCAACTCAGTCTCCAATCTCTGCTTTCTGTAAGATCCTTCTGCACCCCAGTTTCCAAACTCTGCTCTCTGTAATATTTCTTCTGCTCCCCAGTCTCCAACATCTGCTCTCTGAAACAGTCCTTCTGCTCCACAGTCTCCAACCTCTATTCTCTGTAACAGTCCTTCTGTCCCGCAGTCTCCAACCTACTCTTTCTGTAATGTTTGTTCTGCACCCCAGTCTTCAAACTCTGATCTCTTTAACAATCCTTCTTCACACCAGTCTCCAACTTCTGCTGTCTTCAATGATCCTTTCGCACCCCAGTCTCCAACCTCTGCTCTCTGCTAAAGTCCTTCTGTACCCCAGTATCCAACATCTGCTCTCAGCAACAGTCCTTCTGAACCTAAGTCTGAAAACTCTGCTCTCTGCAACGATCCTTCTGCACCCAAGTTTCCAAATCTGCTCTCTTTAACATTCCTTATCCTCCCCAGATTCCAACCTCTGTTCTCTGTAACACTCCTTCTGATCCCCAGTCTCAAACCTCTGCTCTCTGTAACAGTCCTTCTATACCTCAGTCCCCAACCTCTGCTCTCTGTAATGATCATTCTGCACCCCAGTCTTCAACCTCTTTATTCTGTATCATTCCTTCTGCACCACAGTTTCCAACCTCTGCTCGCTGCAACATTCCTTCTGCACCTCAGTCTCTATCCTCTGCTCTCTACGACAGTTCTTCTGCACCCCAGTCTCCAACCTCTGCTCTCTGCAACAGTTCTTCTGCACCCCCGTATTCAAGGTCTGCACTCTGAAACAGTCCTTCTCCACACCAGTCTTTAACCTCTGCTCTCTGTAACAGTCCTCCTGTAGTGCAGTCTTCAAAATTTGCACGCTATAAGGGTTCTTCTACTCCCCAGTCTTCAACCTCTGCTTTCTGTATCAGTCCTTCAGCACCAAAGTCTCAAACCTCTGTATCTGCAACAATCCTTCTACACCGCAGTCTCCAAACTCTGCTATCTGCAACATTCCTTCTGCACCCCAGGCTCCAACCTCTGCTCTCTGTAACAATCTTTCTGCACCTCAGTCTCAAAACTCTGCTCTCTACAATGGTGCTTCTGCACGTCACTCTCTAACCTCTACTCTCTGTAACAGTCCTTCTGCAGCTCAGTCTCCAACATCTGCTCTCTCTAAGATCCTTCTGCAACCCAGTCTGTAAACTCTGCCCTCTGTAACAGTCCTTCTGCACCCCTTCTCCAACCTCTGTTCTCTGTAACATTCCTTTTGGACACTGGTCTCAAAACTCTGCTCGCTACAACGATCCTTCTGCACCCCAGTCTCTATCCTCTGCCCTCTACAACAGTCCTTCTGCAACCCAGTCTACAATATCTGCTCTCTGAAACAGTCCGTCTGCACCTCAGTCTGAAAACTCTGTTCTCTGCAACGATTCTTCTAGACCCCAGTCTCCAACCTCTGTTCTTTGTAACAGTTCTGCTGTGCCACAGTCTCTAAGCTCTGCTCTCTGTCAGATCTTTCTGCAACCCTGTCTCCAGACTCTGCTCTCTGTAACAGGCCTTTTGCAACCCATTCTCCAACCTCTGCTCTCTGCAACAGTCCTTCTGCACCCGAGTCTCCAAACTCTACTTTCTGTATCAGTCCATCTGCACCCCAATCTCCAAACTCTGCTCTCTGTAACAGTACTTCTGCATCTCAGTCTACAAACTCTGCTCTCTGCAACAGTCCTTCTGCAACCCAGTCTCTAACATCTGCTCTACGCAACAGTCCTTCTGCACCAAAGTCTCCAACCTCTGCCTCTGTAACAGTCCAACTGCAACACAGTCTTCAACCTGTAATCTCTGCAACAGTCTTTCTTCACCCAAATCTCAAACCTGTGCTCTCCCAAATAGTCCTGCTACACCCCATGTCCAGCCTCTCCTCTTTGCAGCAGTCCCTCTGAGACCAAGTCTCCAACGTCTGCTCTCTGTAACAATCCTTCTGCACCTCAGTCTCCAACCTCTGCTCTCTGCAATTGCCCTTCTGCACCTCGGGCTCTACTCTCTGTAAAAGTACTTCTGCACCCCTTCTCCAAACTCTGCTCTTCGTAACAGGCTTTCTGAACCTCTGTCTCCGACCTCTGTTCTCTATAACGATACTTCTGCACCCCAGTCTCCAACCTCTGCTCTCTTTACCAGTTCTTCAGCTCCTTAGTCTTCAAACTCTGCTCTCTGTAACAGACTTTCTGCACCTCAGTCTCCAACCTCTGCTCTCTGCAACAGTCCTTCTGCACCCCAGTCTCCAACATGTGCTCTCTGCAAAAGTCCTTCTGCACCTCAGTCTGAAAACTCTGTTCTCCTCAACAATCCTTCTGCACCCTAGTCACCAACCTCTGCTCTCTGTAACAGTCCTGCTGCACCTTTGTCTACAACCTCTGCTCTCTGTAAGATCCTTATGCAACCTTGTCTAAAAACTCTGCTCACTGTAACAGTTCTTCTGCACCCTAGTCTCTGACCTCTGCTCTCTGCAACAGGCCTTTTGCACACCAATCTCCAACCTCTACTCTCTGTAACAGTCCTTTTGCACCTCAGTCTCCAACCTCTGCTCTCTGCAACAGTCCTTTTGCACCTCAGTCTCCAATCTCTGCTCTAAGCAACGATTCATCTGCACCTCAGTATCCAAACTCTACTCTCTGTAACAGACCTTCTGCTCCCCAGTCTCTAACCTCTGCTGTCTGCAACGATCCTTCTTCACCAGTCTGCAACGTCTCTTCAACAAACCTACTGCACCCTAGTCTCCATCTTCTGCTCTCTGCAACAATCCTTCTGCACCCCAGTCTCCAACATCTGCACTATGCAACAGTTTTTCTGCACCCCTGTCTTCAACCTCTGCTCTATGTAATATCTTTCTGCACCACAGTTTCAAAACTCTGCTCCCAGTAACATTCCAACTCTACCCCAGTCTCCAACCTCTGCTTTCTGCAACGGTACTGCTGCACATGAGTCTCCAACCTCTGCTCTCTGTAAGATCCTTCTGCACCCTAGTCTCAAAACTCTGCTCTCTGTAACAATCCTTCTGCACCTCAGTCTCCAACATGTGCTCTCCGCAAAAGTTTTTCTGCACCCCAGTCTCTAACCTCTTCTTTCTACAACAGTTTTTCTGCACCCTAGTTACCAACATCTGCTTTCTGCAACAGTTCTTCTGCACCCCAGTCTCCAACATCTGCTCTTTGCCACACTTCTTCTGCACCTCAGAATGAAAACTCTGCTCTCTGCAACGACACTTCTGCACCCCAGTCTCCTACCTCTGCTCTCTGTAACTGTCCTTCTGCACCTCAGTCTCTCAACTCTGCTCTCTGTAAGATACTTGTGCAACACAGTCTTTTAACTTTGCACTCTGTAACAGTCCTTCTGAACCCCAGTCTCCAAACTCAGCTCTCTGCAAGGATCCTCCTGGACCCCAGTATCCAACGTCTGCACTCATTAACAGTCCTTCTGCACCACAGTCTCCAACCTCTGCTCTCTGTTAAGATCCTTCTGCACTCCAGTTTCAAAACTCTGCTCTCTTTAACATTGCTTCTCCACCACAGTCTACAACCTCTGTCCTCAGCAACAGTCTTCTTCTCCCAAGACTCCGAAATCTTCTCTCTGTAGCAGTCCTTCTGTACCGCAGTCTCCAACCTCTGCTCTTTGTAAAGGTTCTTCTAAATCCCAGTCTCCAACCTCTGCTTTCTGTAACAGTCTTTCTGAACCCCAGTATCCAAACTCTGTTCTCTGTATCTATCCTTCTTCAC
>NW_027526189.1:105929-155047 GCF_052094955.1 Ictidomys tridecemlineatus
AAACTCTGCACTCTGTAAGAGTACTTCTGCACAACAGTCGCCAACCTCTTCTCTCTGCAACGATTCTTCTCCACCCCAGTCTCCAACATCTGCTCTCTGCAACAGTCCTGCCGCACAACAGTCTCCAAACTCTTCTCTCTGTAACAGTCCTTTTTCACCCCAGTCTCCAAACTCTGCTCTCTGCAACGATCCTTCTGGACCCGAGTCTCAAATGTCTGCTCTCTGCAACAGTTCTTCTGCACCACAGTCTCCAACCTCTGCTCTCTGTAAGATCTATCTTCACTCCAGTTTCCAAACTATGCTCTCTGTAACATTCCTTCTCCACCCCAGTCTCCAACCTGTGTCCTCTGCAACAGTCCTTCTGCTCCCCAGTCTCAAACATCTGCTCTCTGTAACAGTTTTTCAGTACCGCAGTCTCCAACCTCGACTCTTCGTAACGGTCCTTCTACACCCCAGTCTCCAACCTCTGCTTTCTGTATCAGTCTTTCTGAACCCAAGTCTCCAACGTCTGTTTTCTGTATCTATCTTTCTGCACCTCAGTCTCCAAACTTCGCTCTATGTAAGAGTCATTCTGCACCCCAGTCTCCAACATCTGTTCTGGATAACAGTCCTATACGACAGTCTCCAACATCTGCTCTCTGTAAAAGTCCTTCTGCAACCCAATTTCAAAACTCTACTTCCTGTAACAGTCCTTCGGCACCTGAGTCTCCAAACTCTACTCTCTGTAACATTCCTTCTACACCCCAGTCTCCAAACTCTGCTTTCTGTATCAGTCTTTCTGAACCCCAGTCTCCAAACTCTCTTCTCTGTATCTATCCTTCTGCACCTCAGTCTCCAACCTCTTCTCTATGAAACAGTCCTTCTATACTGCAGTCTTCAAACTCTGCTCTCTGCAAAGGTCTTTCTGCAGCACATACTCCAAACTCTGCTTTCTGTATCAATCCTTCTGCACCCTAGTCTCCAAATTCTGCTCTCTCTAAGAGTCTTTCTGCACCTGAGTATCCAACCTCTGCTCTCTGTAACAGTCCTTCTGCACTCCAATCTCCAAACTCTGGTCTCTGCAAGAGTCCTTCTGCACCCCAGTCTGCAAACTCTGCTCTCTGTAACAATACTTCTGCCCCTCAGTCTCCAACCTCTGCTCTATGTAACAAGAACAGTGCTTCTAAACCTCAGTCTCCATCCTCTTCTCTCTGTACCAATCCTTCTGCACCTCAGTCTCCAACCTCTGCTCTCTGTAACAGTCCTTCCGCATCTCAGTATCCAAACTCTGTTCTCTGTAACACGGTTTCTGCGCCCCAGTCTTTAACCTCTGCTTTCTGTAACAGTTCTTCTGCACCCCAATCTCGAATCTCTGCTCTCTGTAATAGTCTATCTGCACCCCAGTATCCAAACTCTTCTCTCTGCAACGATCCTTATGCACCTCAATCTCCAACCTCTGCTCTCTGTAACAGTCCTTCTGCACCCCAGTCTCCAGACTCTGCTCTCTGTAAGATCCTTTTGCATCCCTTTCTCCAACCTCTCCTCTCTCTAACAGTCCTCTGCACCCCAGTATCCAACCTCTGCTCTCTGTAAAAGTCCTTCTGCACCTCACTCTCCAACCTTTGCTCTCTGTAATGGTCCTTCTGTACCACAGTCTCCAACCTCTGCTCTCTCTAACAATCTTCTGCACCTTAGTCACAAACTTCTGTTCTCTGTAAGAGTCCTTCTGCACCCTAGTCTCCAACATCTGCTCTCTACAATGGTCCTTATGCACCAAAGTCTCCAAACTCTGCTCTCTCTAACAGTCCTTCTGTACCGCAGTTTCCAAACTCTTCTCTCTTCAACAATCCTTCTTCACCTCAGTCTCCAAACTCTGCTCTCTGCAAAAGTCCTTCTGCACCCCAATCTCCAAACTCTGCTCTCTGCAACAGTCCTTCTGCACCCCAGTCTCCAACATCTGCTCTCTGCTAAAGTACTTCTGCTCCAGAGTCTCCAACATCTGCTCTCTGTATCAGTCATTTTACACCCCAGTAACCAAAATCTACTCTGTGTAACAATTCTTCTGCACCCCAGTCTAAAACCTCTGCTCTCTGTAACATTCCTTCTGCACCTCAGTCTCCAACCTTTGCTCTCTGCAATAGTCATTCTGCACCTCAGTCTCCAACCTTATCTCTCTGCAACGGCCCTTGTGCACCTCAGCATCAAATTCTGATCTCTGCAGCTGTCATTCTGCACCCCAGGCTACAAACTCTGCTCTCTGTAACAGTCCTTCTGCACCCCAGTCTTCCAACTCTACTTTCTGTATCAGTTTTTCTGCACCCCAGTCTAAAACCTCTGCTTTCTGTAACAGTCCTTCTGCACCTGTCTCCAACTTTTGCTCTCTGCAACAGTCATTCTGCACCCCAGTCTCTAACCTCTTCTCTCTGCAAACGTCTTATTATACCCCAGTATCCAACATCTGCTTACTGCAACGATCCTTCCACATTCCAGTCTCCAACCTCTGCTCTCTGTAACAATTCTTCTGTACCTCAGTCTCCAACCGATACTCTCTGTAACAGTCCTTCTGCCTCTCAGTCTCCAAACTCTGCTCTCTGCAACAATCATTCTGCACCTCAGTCTGAAATCTCTGCTCTCTGCAAGGCGACTTATTCACCTCAGTCCCCAAACTCTGATTTCTGCAATGGTCCTTCTTAACCCCAGTATCCAACCTCTGCTCTCTGTAACAATATTCTGCACCCCAGTCTCCAACATCTGCTCTCTGAAAAATTCCGTCTGCACACAAATCTTCAACATCTGCTCTCTGCAACAGTCGTTCTGCACCTCAGTCTAAAAACTCTGCTCTCTGAAACGATCCTTGTGCACCCCAGTCTCCAAACTCTGCACTCTGAAACAGTCCTTCTCCACACCAGTCTCCAACCTCTGCTCTCTGAAACAGTCCTCCTGTAGTTTAGTCTCCAAAATCTGCTCTCTGTAACGGTCCTTCTGCCCCAATTTCTAAACTTTGCTTTCTTTATCAGACCATCAGCACCCCAGTCACCAACCTCTGCTCTCTGTTAACAGTTCTTCTGCACCTCAGTCTCCAAACTCTGCTGTCTGCAACAGTTCTTCTGCACTAAAGTCTCAAACCTCTGCTTCGTGCAACACTCCTTCTGTACCCCTTCTCCAAACTCTGTTCTCTGTAACAGTCCTTCTGCACACCAGTCTCAATACTCTGCTCTCCACAACGATCCTTCTGCACCCCAGTCTCCTTCTGCAGCTCTCTGCAGCAGTCCTTCTCCACCCCAGTCTCCAACCTCTGCTCTCTGTAACAGTCCTCCTGTAGTGCACTCTCAAAAATCTGCTCTATGTAATGGTCCTTTTGCACCCCAGTCTCCAATCTCTGCTCTCTGTAACAGTCTTTCTGAACCTCAGTCTCCAAACTCTGCTCTCTGCAACAGTCCTTCCTCACCTCAGTCTGAAAACTTTGTTCTCTGAAAGAAACCTTCTGCACCCCATTCTCAAAACTCTGCTCTCTGTAAGAGTCCTTCTGCACCGCAGTCTCCAAACTCTGCTTACTGTATCAGTCCATCTGCACCACAATTTCCAAAACCTGCTCTCTTTAAGATTCTTTCTTCACCTCAATATACAAACTCTGCTCTCTGCAACAGTCCTTCTGCACCCAAATCTCCAACCTCTGCTCTCTGCAACAGTACTTCTGCACCCCAATGTGAACCTGTGCTCTCCACTCCAGTCATCATACACCTCAGTGTTCAGCCTCTGCTCTTTGCAACAGACCCTCTGCAACCCAGTCTCCAACCTGTGCTCTCCTTAAGAATCCTTCTGCACCTCAATCTCCAACCTCTGCTCTCTGCAATGATCCTTCTGCACCTCAGTCTTCAAAAACTACTCTCTGTAAATGTATTTCTGAACCCCTTGTCCAAACTGTGCTCTCCGTAACAGGCCTTCTGCACCCAAGTCTCCAAACTCTGTTCTTTATAACAATCCTTCTGCACCCCAGTCTCAAAATTTTGCTCTCTACAATGATCCTTCTGCACCCTAGTCTCCAATCTCTGCTCTACGTAACCTTCTTTTGCACCCAAATTTCCCACCTCTACTCTCTGTAACAGTCCTCTTGCAACTCAGTCTCCAAGCTCTGCGCTCTGCAACAGTCCTTTTGCACCTCAGTCTCCAAACTCAGCTCTCTGCATCGATCCTTCTGAACCTCAGTCTTGAAACTCTACTCTCTGTTACAGTCCTTCTGCACCCCGTTCTCAAACCTCTACTCTCTGTAACAATCCTTCTGTAACACAGTCTTCAACCTCTGCTTTCTGTAATGATCCTTTTGCACTGCAGTCTCCAAAATCTGCTCTCTGCAAAAGTCCTTCTGCACCCGAGGTTCAAACCTCTGCTCTCTGTAACAGTCCTTCTGTAACTCAGTCTCCAAACTCTGCTCTCTGCAAAAGTTTTTCTGCACCCCAGTCTCCAACCTCTGCTGCCTGCAAAAGTCCTTCTATACCCCAGTATCCAACCTCTTCTATCTGCAACAGTCCTTCTGCACCCCAGTCTTCAAACTCTGCTCTCTGTAACAATCCTTCTGTAACTCAGTCTCCAACCTCTACTCCCTGTAACAGTCCTTCTGCATCTCAGTCTTCAAACTCTGCTCTCTGCAACAGTCCTTCAAAAGCGCTGTCTCAAACTTGTACCTGCAACAGTCCTCCTACACCCCAGTATCCAACTTCTTCTATCTGCAACAGTCCTTTTGCACCCCAGTCTCCAACCTCTGCTATCTGCAACAGTCCTTCTGCACCTTAGTCTCTAAACTCTACTATCTGTAACAGTCTTTCTGCACCGCAGTCTCCAACATCTGCTCTCTTTAAGATTCTTCTGCAACCCAGTCTGTAAACTCTGCCCTCTGTAACAGTCCTTCTGCACCCCTTGTCCAACCTCTGTTCTTTTAACAGTCCTTTTGCACGCCTGTCTCAAACCTCTGCTCGTTACAACGATTCTTCTGCACCCCAGTCTCCAACCTTTGCTCTCTGCAACAGTTCTTCTGCACCCCAGTCTCAAATATCTGCTCTCATCAACAGTCGCTCTGCACCTCAGTCTGCAAACTCTGTTCACTGCAACGATCATTCTGCCACCCAGTAACCAACCTTTGCTCTCTGTAACAGACCTGCTGTACCACAGTCTCCAAACTTTGCTCTCTGTAAGATCCTTCTGAAACCCTGTCTCCAAATTCTGCTGTCTGAAACAGTCTTTCTGCACCCCAGTCTCCAACCTCTGCTCTTTGTATCAGGCCTTTTGCACCTCATTCTCCAACCTATGCTCTCTGCATCAGTCCTTCTGCACCAGAGACTCCAAACTCTGCTTTCAGTATCAGTGCATCTGCACCCCAATCTCCAAACTCTGCTCTCTGTAACAGTCCTTATGCACCTCAGTCTACAAACTCTGCTCTCTGCAACAGTCCTTCTTCAACCCAGTCTCCAACATCTGCTCTCGGCACCAGTACTTCTGCACCAAAGTCTCAAAACTCTGTCTCTGTAACAGTCCTACATAAAGGCAGTCTAGAACCTCTACTCTCTGCAACAGTGCTTCTGCACCCAAATCTCAAACCTGTGCTCTCGGCAACAGTCTTTCTACACCCCATGTCCAACCTCTTCTCTCTGCAGCAGTCCCTCTGCAACCCAGTCTCCAAACTCCGATCTCTGTAACAGTCCTTCTGCACCTCATTCTCCAAACTCTACTCTCTGTAAAAGTACTTCTGCAACCCTTCACCAAACGCTGCTCTCCGTAACAGGCCTTCTGCACCCCACTCTTCGACATATTTTCTTTATAACAATCCTTCTGCACCCCAGTATACAACCTCTGCTCTCCACAACTATCCTTCTGCACCCCAGTCTCCAACCACTGCTCTCTGCAACAGTCCTTCTGCACCCCAGTCTCTAAAATGTGCTCTCTGCAAAATACTTCTGCACCTCAGTTTGAAAACTCTGTTCTCTGAAACGATCCTTCTGCATCCTAGTCTCCAACCTCTGCTCTCTGTAACAGTCCTGCTCTCTGGAATGGTTCTTCTGCACCCCAGGCTCCAAACTCTGTTGTCTGTAACAGGACTTCTGCACCCCAGTCTCCAAACTCTGCTCACTGTAACAGGCCATCTGCATCCAAGTCTCCAACCCCTTCTCTCTGCAATGATCCTTCTGAACCCCAGTGTCAAAACTGTTCTTTGCAAACAGTTCATCTGCACCCCAGTCTCAAACCTCTGCTCTCTGTAAGATCCTTCCTCAGACCAGTCTCCAAACTCTGCTCTCTGTAAGAGTCCTTCTGCACTCCAGTCTCCAAGCTCTACTCTCTGCACCAGTCAATTTGAACCCCAATCTCCAACCTCTGCTCTCTGTAAGATCCATCTGAACCCAAGTATCCAACCTCTGTTCTCTGTAACAGTCCTTCTGCACCCAAGTCTTCACACTCTGCTCTCTGCAACAGTCCTTCTGCACCACAGTCTCCAACCTCTGTACTCTGTAACAGTTTTTCTATACTAAAGTCTCCAAACTCTGGTATCTGTAACGGTTCTTCTGCACCCAAATTTCCAACCTCTGCTTTCTCTAACAGTCCTTCTGCACCTCAGTCTCCAAACTCTGCTCTCTGTAGCGGGCCTTCTGCACCCCAGTCTTCAAAATCTGCTCTCTCCGAAGATCTTTCTGCACCCCAGTCTCCAACCACTGCTCTCTGCAATGATCCTTCTGCACCCGAGTCTCCAACCTCTGATCTCTGCAACAGTCCTTCTGCACCTCAGTCTCCAAATTCTGCTCTCTTTAACACCAATCTGAACCCCAGTCTCCTAAGTTTGCTCTCTGCGACAGTCCTTCAGCACCACAGTCTCCAAGCTCTTCTTCCTGTAACAGTCCTTCTGCACCCCAGTCTCCAAACTCTGCTCTCTTTAAGATTCTTTTTGCACATCAGACTACTAACTCTGCTCTCTGCAACAGTCCTTCTGCACTCCAGTCTCCAAACTCTGCTCTCTGCAATTCACCTTCTGCACTCCAGTCTCAAAAATCTGCTCTCTACAACAGTCCTTCTGCACCCAAGTCTCAAACCTCTGCTCTCTGCAACAGTCCTTCTGCACCCCAGTCTCAAAACTCTGCTCTCTGCAACGATCTTTCTGGATCCCAGTCTCTAACCTCTGCTCTCTGTAACAATCCTTCTGCACAACAGTCTCCAAACTCTTCTCTCTGTAAGATCCTTCTGCACTCCAGTTTCCAAACTCTGCTCTCTGTAACATTCCTTTCCACCCGAGTCTTTAAACTCTGCTTTCTGCAAGTGTCCTGCAGCACCCAGTCTCCAAACTCTGTCCTCTGCAACAGTCCTTCTTCTCCCCAGTCTCCAACCTCTTCTTTCTGTAACGGTCCTTAAGCCACCCATTCTCCAAACTCTGCCTTTCTGTATCAGTCCTTCTGAACTTCAGTCTAAAACCTCTGCTCTCTGTATCTATCCTTCTGCACCTCAGTCTCCAACCTGTGCTCTCTGTAACATTTCTTCTGCACCAAATTTCCAACCTCTGCTTTCTGTAACACTCCTTCTGCACCTCAGTCTCCAACCTGTGCTCTCTGTAACATTTCTTCTGCACCCCAGTCTCCAACCTCTTGTCTCTATAACAGTTTTTCTATACCGCAGTCTACAAACTCTTGTCTCGGTAACGGTCCTTCTGCACCCCAATTTCCAACCTCTGCTTTCTGTAACAATCCTTCTGCACCTCAGTCTCCAAACTCTGCTCTCTTTAACAGTCCACCTGCACCTCAGTCTCCAACATCTGCTGTAACAGGCCTTATGCACGTCAGTCTCCAAACTCTTGTCTCTGTAACAGTCCTTCTGCACCCCAGTCTTCAACCACTCCTCTCTGTAACAGTCCACCTGCACCTCAGTCTCCAACATCTCCTGTAACAGGCCTTCTGCACGTCAGTCTCCAAACTCTTCTCTCTGTAGCAGGCCTTCTGGACACCAGTCTCCAAAATCTGCTCTCTGCAACGATCCTTCTGCACCCCAGTCTCCAACATCAGCTCTCTGCAATGATCCAACTTCACCCCACTCTCCAACCTCTAATCCTTACAACAATCCTTCTGCACCTCAGTCTCCTAATTCTCCTCTCTGTAAGATGCTTCTGCAAACCTGCATCCAATTTCTGCTCTCTGTAACAGTCCTTCTTCCCCCCAGTCTCGTACCTCTGCTCTCCTAAAAGTCCTTCTTCACCTCAGTCTCCCAAATCTGTTCTCTGTAATATCATTTTGCAACCAAGTATTTAAACTCTGCACTCTGTATCAGTCATTCTGCACAACAGTCTCTAACCTCTTCTCTCTGCAACGATTTTTCTCCACCCCAGTCTCCAACATCTGCTCTCTGCAACAGTACTTCCGCACCCCAGTCTTCAAACTCTGCTCTCTGTAACAGTCCTTTCTTAACCTCAGCCTTCTAACTCTGCTCTCTGCAACGATCCTTCTGGAACCCAGTCTCTAACGTCTGCTCTTTTCAAGAGTCTTTCTGCACCACAGTCCTCAAACTCTGCTCTCTGTAAGATCCTTCTGCACTGCAGTTTCCAAACTCTGCTCTCTGTAACATTCCTTCTCCAGCCCAGTCTTCAAAATCTGTCTTCTGTAACAGTCCTTCTGCTCCCCAGTCTCCGAGATCTGCTCTCTGTAACAGTCCTTCTGTACGCAGTCTCCAACCTCTGCTCTTCATAACGGTCCTTCTACACCCCAGTCTCCAACCTCTGCTTTCTGTATCAGTATGTCTGTACCCCAGTCTAGAACCTCTGTTCTCTGTATCTATCCTTCTGCACCTAAGTCTTTAACCTGTGCTCTATGTAAGAGTCCTTCTGCACCCCAGTATCCAACATATGTTCTCGATAACATAATATGTTCTCGCATTCTCCAACCTCTGCTCTCTGTAAAAGTCCTTCTGCAACCCAATTTCCAAACTTTGCTTCCTGTAACAGTCCTTCTGCACCTGAGTCTCCAAGCTCTGCTCTCTGTAACACTCCTTCTAACCTCAGTCTCCAACCTCTGTTCTCTGTAACAATCCTTCTTCACCTCAGTCTGAAACCTCTGCTCTATGCACGATCCTTTTGCACCCAGTCTTCAACCACTGCAGTCTGTAACAGTAAAGTTACACGTCAGTCTGCAACCTCTGCTCTATGTGAGATCTTTCAGCAACCAGTCTCTGCTCTCTGTAACACTCCTTCTATACCGCAGTCTCCAACCTCTGCTCTCTGTAAGGATCATTCTGAAGTCCAATTTCCAAACTCTGCTCTCTGTAACAGTCCTTCTGCCCACCAGTCTCCAACCTGTCCTCTCTGTAACAGGACTTCTGCACGCCAGTCTCAAAACTCTGCTCTCTATAGCAGGCCTTCTTCACCCCAGTTTTCATCCTATGCTCTCTGCAACGATCCTTCTGCACCCCAGTCTCCAACCTTTGCTCTCTGCAATGATCCTACTGCACCCCAGTCTCCAACCTCTGATCTCTGCAAAAGTCCTTCTGCACCTCAGTCTCCAAATTCTGCTTTCTGTAAGATCCTTCTGCACCACTGTCTCCAACCTCTGCTCTGTGTAACAGTCCTTCGGCACCCCAGTCTCCAACCTCTGCTCTCTGCAAGAGTCATTCTGCACCCCAGTCTCAAAACTCTGCTCTCTGCAACAGTCCTTCTTCACCCTAGTTACCAATATCTGCTCTCTGTTACAGTTCTTCTGCACTCCAGTGTTCAACCTCTGCTCTCTGTAACAGTCCTCCTGTAAGGCAGTATCAAAACTCTACTCTCTGTAACGGTCTTTCTGCACCCCAGACTCCAGTCTCTGCTTTCTGTATCAGTCTTTCTGTACCGAAGTCTCCAAACTCTTCTCTCTGTAAGAGTCCTTCTGCATCTCAGTCTCCAACCTCTGATCTCTGCAGAGTCCTTCTGCAAAACCGTCTCCAACCTCTGCTTTCTAAAACAGTTCTTCTGGACCCTAGTTACCAACATCTGCTCTCTGCAACAGTCCTTCTGCACTCCAGTCTCCAACATCTGTTCTCTGCCACAGTCATTCTGCACCTCAGTCTGAAAACTCTGCTCTCTGCAACGACCCTTCTGCACCCCATTCTCCTACCTCTGCTCTCTGTAACAGTCCTTCTGCACCTCAGTCTTTCAACTCTGCCCTCTGTTTCATCCTTCTGCAAAAAAGACTTTAAACTCTGCACTCTTTAACAGTCATTCTGCACAACAGTCTCCAACCTCTGCTCTCTTTAACAGATCTTCTGCCACCCAGTCTCCAAACTCTGCTCTGTGTAACAGGCCTTCTGCACCCCAGTCTTCAACCTCTTCTTTCTGCAACGATTCTTCTCCACCTCAGTCTCCAACCTCTGCTCTGTGCAACAGTCCTCTTGCACCCCAGTCTCTAAACTCTGCTCTCTGTAAGATCCATCTGAACCCCAGTCTCTAAACTCTGCTCTCTGTAACAGTCCTTCTGCACCCCAGTATCCAAACTCTGCTCTCTGTAACAGTTCTTCTGCACCTCAGTCTCCAAACTCTGCTCTCTATAACAGTCCTTCTGCACCTCATTTTCCAACCTCTTCTCTGTGCAACAGTCTTTCTTCTCCCCAGTCTCTGAGATCTGCTCTCTGTAACAGTCCTTCTGTACCGCAGTGTCCAACCAGTGCTCTCAGTTTCGGTGCTTCTACACCCCAGTCTCCAAACTCTCTTTCTGTATCAGCCTGTCTGAATCCCAGTATCCAGCCTTTGTTCTCTGTATCCATCTTTCTGCACCTCAGTCTCCAACTTTTGCTCTCTGTAAGAGTCCTTCTGCATCCCAGTCGACAACCTCTGCTCTCGGTAACAGTCCTAAACCGCAGTCTCCAAACTCTGCTCTCTGCAGCGTTCTTTCTGGACCCCAGTCTCCAACGTCTGCTCTCTGCAACAGTTCTTCTGCACCACAGTCTCCAACCTGTGCTCTCTGTAAGAACTTTCTGCACTCCAGTTTCGAATATCTGCTTTCTAACATTCCATCTAGACCCCAGTCACCAACCTCTGCTTTCTGCAAGGGTCCTGCAGCACCTCTGTCTCCAAACTCTGTTCTCTGAAACAGTCTTTCTGCTCCCCAGTCTCCAGTATCTGCTCTCTGTAACAGTCCTTCTGTACCGCAGTCACCAAACTCTGCTCTCTGTAACGGTCCTTCTGCACCCAGTCTCCAACCTCTGCTTTCTGTACCAGTCCTTCTGAACCCCAGTCTCCAACCTCTGCTCTCTGTGTCTATCCGTCTGCACCTCAGTCTCCAACCTGTGATTTCTGTAACAGTCCTACTGCACCCAAGTCTCCCACCTCTGCTCTTTGTAACAGTCCTTCTATACCGTAGTCTCCAACCTCTGCTCTCTGTAACGGTCTATCTGCACCCCAATTTCCAACCTCTGCTTTCTGTAACAGTCCTTCTGCACCTCAGTCTCCAAACTGTGCTCTCGGTATCAGTCCTTCTAAGCCTGAATCTCCAACCTCGGCACTCTGTAACAGTACTTCTGCACCTCAGTCTGACACCTCTGCTCTCCACGATCCTTCTGCACCCCAGTTTTCAACCACTGCTCTCTGTAACAGTCCACCTGCACGTTAGTCTCCAAACTCTGTTTTCTGTAAGATCCTTCAGCAACACAGTTAACACTCTGCTCTCTGTAACTGTCCTTCTGCACCCCAGTCTCCAACCTCTCCTCTCTGTAACAGGCCTTCTGATCCTACTGCACCCCAGTCTCCAACCTCTGATCTTCAGAACAGTCCTTCTGCACCTCAGTCTACAAATTCTGCTCTCTGTAAGATCCTTCTGCACCGCTGTCACCAACCTCTGATCTCTGCAACATTCCTTCGGCACCCTAGTTACCAATATCTGCTCTATTTTACAGTCCTTCTGCACCCCCGTCTCCAACCCTCTGTCTCTGTAACAGTTCTGCTGTACTTCAGAATCCTAACTCTGCTCTCTGTAATGGTCTTTCTGTACCCCCGACTCCAATATCTGCTTTCTGTATTAGTTCTTCTGGACCCCAGTCTCCAAACTCTGCTCCCTATAACAGTTCTTCTGCACCTAAGTTTCCAAACTCTGCTCTCTGCAAAAGTCCTTCTACATCGCAGTCTAAGACCTTTACTCTCTGTAACAGTCCTTCTGCACATCAGTCTCCAACCTCTGCTCTCAGCAGAAGTCCTTCTGCACCTCAGTCTCCAACCTCTACTCTTCGTAACAGTGCTTCTTCACCTCAATCTCCAATCTCTGCTCTCTGTAAGATCCTTCTGCAACCCAGTCTCCAAACTCTTCTCTCTGTAACAGTCCTTATTCACCCCAGCCTCTAAACTCTGCTCTCTGTAACAGGCTGTCTGCACCCCAGTCTCGAATCTCAGCTCTCATTATCAGTCCATCTGCACGCCAGTCTCCAACGTCTGCTCTCTGCAATGATCCTTCTGCACCCCAGTCTCCAAACTCTGTTCGTTGCAACAGTCCTTTTACAATCAAGTCTACAACATCTGCTCTCGGCAAAATTTCTTCTGTACCTCAGTCTGAAAACTCTGCTCTCTGCAATAATCCTTCTGCACCCCAGTCTCCAAACTCTGCTCTCTGTAAATGTCCTACAGCATCTCAATTGCCAACGTCTGCTTTAAGCAACTGTCCTTCTGCACCTCAGTCTCCAACCTCTGCTCTCTGCAACATTCCTTCTACACCCCAGTATCAAACCATTACTCTATGTAAAAGTCCGTCTGCACCCCAGTCTCCAACCTCTGTTTTCTGTAACGATCCTTCTGCACCCCAGTCTTTAACCTCTGCTCTCTGCAAAAGTCCTTCTGCACCTCAGTCTCCAAACTGTGCTTTCTGCAACAGTTCTTCTGGAAACAAATCTCCAACTTCTGCTCTTGCAACATTCCTTCTGCACCCCAGTGCCAACCTATGCTCTCTGTAAAAGTCCTTCTGCACCCCATCTCGAACCTCTGCTCTCTGCAACGATCCTTCTGTACCTCAGTCTCGAACCTCTGTTTTCTGCAACTATCCTTCTGAACCCCAGTCTGAAAACTCTGCTAGCTGCAACAGTTTTAGTTAACCCCAGACTGCAACAGTTCTACTGTACCTCTGTCTGAAAACTCTGCTCTCTGCAATAATCCATCTGCTCCCCAGTCTCCAACCTCTGCTCTCTGTAACAGTAATTCTGTACCTCAGTCTCCAATCACTGCTCTCTGCAACAGTCCTTCTACACCCCAGTCTCCATACTCTGATTGCCTCAACGATCTTTCTGCACCCCAGTCACCAAACTCTGTTCTCTACATCAGTTCTGATGCACTCCAGACTCCAAACTCTGCTCTCTATAACAGTCCTTCTGTACCACAGTCTTCAACCTCTGTTCTCTGTAAGGGTTCTTATGCACCCCAGTATCCAACCTCTCCTTTCTGTATCAGTCATTTTGAACCACAGTCTCCAAACTCTGCCCTCGGTAAGAGTCCTTCTGCAACTCAGTCTGCAAACTCTGCTCTCTGCAAGAGTCCTTGTGCACCCCAGTCTCCATCCTCTGCTCTCTGCAACAGTCCTTTTTCACCACAGTCTCCAACATCTTCTCTATGCAACAGTCATTCTCCACCCCAGTCTCCAAACTTTGCTCTCTGTAACAGTCTTTCTATACTGCATTCTCCAAGCTCTGCTCTCCATAAGGGTACTTCTGCATCTGAGTCTCCAACCTCTGCTTTCTGTGTCAGTCCTTTGCATCCCAGTCTCCAACCTCTGCTCTGAGTAAGTGTCCTTCTGCACCTTAGTCTCCAACCTCTGCTCTATGCTACAGTCCTTCTGGACCCCAATCTCCAACCTCTACTCTCTGCAACAGTCCTTGCACATCCCAGTCTAAAACCACTGCTCTCTGCAACACTCCTTCTGCACCCCAGTCTCTAACGTCTGCTCTCTGTAACAATCCTTCTGCACCTCAGTTTCCAACCTCTGCTCTCTGCAACGGTCCTTCTGCACCTCAGTCTCTAACTTCTACTCTCTGTAACAGTGCTTCTGCACCTCAGTCTCCATTCTCTGCTCTCTGTAAGATCCTTCTGCAACCCAGTCTCCAAACTCTGCTCTCTGTAACAGTCCTTCATCACCCCAGTCTCCAAAGTCTTCTCTCTATCACAGACCTTTTGCACTCCAGTCTCCAACCTCTGCTCTCTGTATCAGTCCATCTGCACCCCGGTCTCTAACGTCTGCTCTCTGCAACGATCTTTCTGCACCCCAGTCTCCAACCTCTGCTCGATGCAACAGTCCGTGTGCAACCCAGTCTACATCATCTGCTCTCTGCAACAGTTCTTCTGTACCTCAGTCTGAAAACTCTGCTGTCTGCAACGATTTTTTCGCACCCGAGTCTCCAACCTCTGCTCTCTGAAACACTCCTTCTGCCCCTAGTCTCCGAACTCTGCTTTGCGCAGAAGTCCTTCTGCACCCCAGTCTCCAATATCTGCTCTCTGCATAATTTCTTCTGCTCCCCAGTATCAAACCAGTGCTCTCTGTAAAAGTTCGTCTGCACGCCAGTCTCCAACCTCTGCTCTTTGTAACGATCTTTCTGCGCCTCAGTCTCGAACCTCCACTCTCTGTAAAAGTCCTTCTGCACCTCAGTCTCCAAACGCTTTTCTCTGTAAGATTCTTCTGAAACCCAATCTCTAACGTCTGCTCTATGTAACAGTCCTTCTGCACCTCAGTCTTTAACCTCTGCTCTCTGTAATGGTCCTTCTGCACCCCAGTCTCCAACCTCTTCTCTCCGCAACGATTCTTCTGCACCTCAGTCTCCAACCTCTGCTCTCTGCAAAGATCTTTGGCACCCCAGTCTCAAAACTCTGCTCACTGCAACAGTCCTTATGAAACCCAGTCTCCAACATCTGCTCTCTGCAACAGTTCTTTTGTACCTCAGTCTGAAAACTCTGCTCTCTGCAATAGTCCATCTTCACCCCAGTCTCTAACCTCCACTCTCTGTTACAGCTCTTCTGTACCTCAGTCTCCAATCTCTGCTCTATGCAACAGTCCTTCTGCACCCAAGTCTCAAACATCTGCTCTGTGAAACAGTCCTTAGACACCCCAGTCTCAAACCTCTGCTCTCTGCAACAGTCCTTCTACACCCAAGTCTCCATACTCTGCTCGCCCAAACGATTCTACTGCACCCCGGTCTCCAACGTCTTCTCTCTGCAACAGTTTTTCTACACCCCAGTCTTCGAACTCTGCTCTCTCCAACAGTCCTTCTATACCCCAGTCTTTATATTCTGCTCGACCCAACGATCCTTCTGGACTCCAATCTCCAACCTCTGTTCTCTACATCAGTTCTTCTGCACACCAGACTCGAACCTTTGCTCTCTGTACCAGTCCTTCTGTACCGCAGTCTCCAAACTCTGTTCTCCTGCAACAGTCCTTCTGCACCCCAGTCTCCAACATCTGCTATATTTAACAGTCATTCTCCACCCAAGTCTCCAAACTTTGTTCTCTGTAACAGTCTTTCTGTACTGCATTCTCCAACCTCTTCTCTCCGTAAGGGTTCTTCTGCATCCGAGTCTCCAACCTCTGCTTTCTGTGTCAGTCCTTCTGCATCCCAGTCTCCAACCTCTGTTCTGAGTAACTGTCCTTCTGCACCTTAGTCTCCAATTTCTGCTCTCTGCTACAGTCCCTCTCGACCCCAATCTTCATCCTCTACTCTCTGCAACAGTCCTTGCACATCCCAGTCTAAAACCACTGCTCTCTGCAACAGTGATTCTGCACCCCAGTCTCTAAACTCTACTCTCTGTAACAATCCTTCTGCACCTCAGTCTCCAACCTCTGCTCTCTGCAACGGTCCTTCTGCACCTCAGTCTCCAACTTCTACTCTCTGTAACAGTGCTTCTGCACCTCAGTCTCCATTCTCTGCTCTCTATAAGATCCTTCTGCAACCCAGTCTCCAAAGTCTGCTCTCTGTAACAGTCCTTCATCACCCCAGTCTCCAAAGTCTGCTCTCTGTCACAGACCTTTTGCACTCCAGTCTCCAACCTCTTCTCTCTGTATCAGTCCATCTGCACCCCAGTCTCTAACGTCTGCTCTCTGCAACGATCCTTCTGCACCCCAGTCTCCAACCTCTGCTCGCTGCAACAGTCCGTGTGCAACCCAGTCTACATCATCTGCTCTCTGCAACAGTTCTTCTGTACCTCAGTCTGAAAACTCTGCTGTCTGCAACAATTTTTTCGCACCCGAGTCTCCAACCTCTGCTCTCTGAAACACTCCTTCTGCCCCTAGTCTGTGAACTCTGCTTTACGCAGCAGTCATTCTGCACCCCAGTCTCCAATATCTGCTCTCTGCAACATTTCTTCTGCTCCCCAGTATCAAACCAGTGCTCTCTGTAAAAGTTCGTTTGCACCCCAGTCTCCAACCTCTGCTCTTTGTAACGATCCTTCTGCACCTCAGTCTCGAACCTCCGCCCTCTGTAAAAGTCCTTCTGCACCTCAGTCTCCAAACGCTTTTCTCTGTAAGATCCTTCTAAAACGCAATCTCTAACGTCTGCTCTCTGTAACAGTCCTCCTGCACCCCAGTCTTTAACCTCTGCTCTCTGTAATGGTCCTTCTGCACCCCAGTCTCCAACCTCTTCTCTCTGCAACGATCCTTCTGCACCTCAGTCTCCAACCTCTGCTCTCTGCAAAGATCTTTGGCACCCCAGTCTCAAAACTCTGCTCGCTGCAACAGTCCTTATGAACCCCAGTCTCCAACATCTGCTCTCTGCAACAGTTTTTCTGTACCTCAGTCTGAAAACTCTGCTCTCTGCAATAGTCCATCTTCACCCCAGTCTCTAACCTCCACTCTCTGTTACAGCTCTTCTGTACCTCAGTCTCCAATCTCTGCTCTATGCAACAGTCCTTCTGCACCCAAGTCTCAAACATCTGCTCTGTGAAACAGTCCTTAGACACCCCAGTCTCAAACCTCTGCTCTCTGCAACAGTCCTTCTACACCCAAGTCTCCATACTCTGCTCGCCCAAACGATTCTACTGCACCCCAGTCTCCAACGTCTGCTCTCTGCAACAGTCCTTCTACACCCAAGTCTTCGAACTCTGCTCTCTGCCACAGTCCTTCTATACCCCAGTCTTTATACTCTGCTCTACCCAACGATCCTTCTGGACCCCAATCTCCAACCTCTGTTCTCTACATCAGTTCTTCTGCACACCAGACTCCAACCTTTGCTCTCTGTACCAGTCCTTCTGTACCGCAGTCTCCAAACTCTGTTCTCTGTAAGGGTCCTTATGCACCCCAATATCCAACCTCTGCTTTCTGTATCAGTCGTTTTGCACAACAGTTTCCAAACTATGCCCTCTGTAAGAGTCTTTTTGCAACTCAGTCTGCAACCACTGCTCTCTGTAACAGTCCTTCTGCACTCCAGTCTCTAACCTCTGCTCTCTGCAACATTCCTTCTGCACCCCAGTCTCCAACATCTGCTATATGCAACAGTCATTCTCCACCCAAGTCTCCAAACTCTGCTCTCTATAAGGGTACTTCTGCACCCGAATCTCCAACCTCTGCTTTCAGTATCAGTTTTTCTCCACCCCAGTCTCCAAACTCTGCTCTGTGTAACTGTCCTTCTTCACCTTAGTCTCCAATGTCTGCTCTCTGCTACAGTCCTTCTGGAACCCAGTCTCCACAATCTACTATCTGCAACATTCCTTCTACACCCCAGTCTCCAACCTCTGCTCTCTGTACCAGTCCTTCTGTACTGGAGACTCCAACCTCTGCTCTCTGTAATAGTTCTTCTGTACCCCAGTGTTAAACCTCTGCTTTCTATATCATTCCTTCTGCACCTCTGTCTCAATCCTCTGCTCTCTATAACAGTCCTTCTGCACCTCAGTCTCCAACCTCTGCTCTCTGCAAGAGTCCCTTCTGCACCCAAATCTCCAACTTCTGATCTATTCAAAAGTACTTCTGCACCCCAGTATCCAACCTCTGCTCTCTGTAACAATCTTTCTGCACCCCAGTCTCCAAATTCTACTCTCTGCAGCAGTTTTTCTTCATCACAGTCTCCAACCTCTGCTCGCTGTAATATGCTTCTCTACCCCAGTCTCCAAACTCTACCCTCTGTTTCAATCCTTCTGCACCTCAGTCTCCAACCTCTGCTCTCTGCAATGGTCCTTCTGCAACCAGTCTTAAACCTCTGTTTTGCAACAGTATCAGCTCCCCAGTATCAAATCTCTGCTCTCTGTAAAAGTACTGTTGTACCCCAGTCTCCAATCTCTACTCTTTGTAACGGTCCTTCTGCACCCAAGTCTCCACCCTCTGATTTGTATATCAGTTCTGAACCACCATCTCCAACCTCTGCTCTCTGTAACAGTACTTCTGCACCTCAGTCTCTATCCTCTCCTCTTTGCAACAGTCCTTCTGCAACCAAGTCACCAACCTCTGCTCTCTGCAACAATCTTTCTGCACTCCAGTCTCCAGCCTCTGCTCTCTGTAAGTTTCTTCTGCACCCTAGTCTCCAATCTCTACTATCTTTAAAGGTCCTTCGGCACCTCAGTCGCCAACCTCTGTTCCCTGCAATAGTCCTTCTGCACCTCAGTCTCCAAACTCTTCTCTCTGTAACAGTTTTTCTGCACCGCAGTCTCCAACCTCTGCTCTCTCTAATGGTCCTACAGCACCCCAGTCTCAAATCTCTGCTTTCTGTATCAGTCCTTCTGCACTTCAGTCTCCAACCGCTGCTGTATTTAACAGTCCTTCTGCACCTCAGTCTTCAACCTATGCTATCTGAAATTCTCCTTCTGCATCTCAGTCTTCAAACTCAACACTCTGTAACAGTCCTTTTGCATCTCAGTCTCCAAACTCTACTCTCTATAAGATCCTTTTGCAAACCAATCTCTAATCTCTGCTCTCTGTAACAGTTTTTCTGCACCCCTTCTCCAACTTTGCTGTCTTTAACAGGCTTTCTGCAAATAGTCTCCAACATCTACTCTCTGGAACAGTCCATCTGCACAGAAGTCTCCAACCTCTGCTCTCTGCAACAGTCATTATACACCCCAGTCTCCAATATCTGCTCTCTACATTAGTCCTTATGCACCTCAGTCGGAATACTCTGCTCTCTGCCACAATCCTTCTGCACCCCAGTCTCCAACCTCTGTTCTCTGCAACAGTCCTTCTGCACCCCAGGCTCCAAACTCTGCTCTCTGTAACAGTCCTTCGGCACCCCAGTCTCCAAATACTGCTAACTGTATCAGTCTTTCTGCACCACAGTCTCCAACCTCTGCTCTCTGTAACAGTCCTTCTGCAACTAAGTCTCCAACCTCTGCTCTATGCAACAGTCTTTCTGAAACCCAGTCTCCAACCTCTGCTATCTGCAACAATCATTCTGTACCCAAGTCTCCAACATCTGTTTTCTGTATGAGTCCTGCTCCACAGTCTCCAAAATCTACTCTCTGTAACAGTCCTTCTGCACCTCAGTCTCCAACCTCTGCTCTTTGCAACAGTCCTTCTTCACCAAGTCTCAAACCTCTGCTATCTGCAGTAATCCTTCTGCACCCCAGTCTCCAACGTCTGCTCTCTGCCACAGTCCTTCTGCATTCCAGACTCCAAACTCTTCTCACTGTAAGATTTTTCTGCACCCCAGTCTCCAACTTCTGTTCTCTGCATCAGTCCTTCTGTGCTACAGTCTCCGACATCTACTCTCTGCAACAGTTCTTCTTCACACCAGTCTCCAAACTCTGTTCTCTGTAACAGTCTTTCTGTACTGCAGTCTCCAACCACTGCTCTCTGTAAGAGTGCTTCTGCACCCGAGTTTCAAAACTCTGTTCTGCGTAACTGTCCTTCTGCACCATAGTCTTTAACCTCTGCTCTCTGCTACAGTCCTTCTGCACCCCAATCTCCTTCCTCTACTCTCTACAACAGTCCTTCTACACGCCAGTCTAAAACCTCTGCTCTCTGCAATAATCTTTCTGCACCCCAGTCTCAATCCTCTTCTCGCTGTATCAATCCTTCTGCACCCTAGGTTCCAAACTCTGCTCTCATTATTTATCCTTCTGCACAACAGTCTCCAACCTCTGCTCTCCGCAAAGATCCTTCTGCACCTCAGTCTCCAACCTCTGCTCTCTGCAAAGATCATTTGGAACCCCAGTCTCAAAACTCTGCTCTCTGCTACAGTCCTTGTGAACCCCAGTCTCCAACATATGGTCTCTGCAAAAGTTCTTCTGTACCTCAGTCTGAAAACTCTGCTGTCTGCAACAATCCTTCTGCACCCCAGTCTTCAAACTCTACTCTCTGTAACAGTGCTTCTGTACATCAGTCTCCAATCTCTGCTTTCTGTAAGACCCTTTTAAACTTAGTCCACAAACACTGCTCACTGAAACACATTCTGCACCCCAGTCTCCAATCCCTGCTCTCTGTAACAGGTCTTCTCTACCCCATATCCAAACACTGTTCTCTGTAAGAGAAATTCTTCACCCCAGTCTCCAACAGCTACTCTCTGCAAAGATGCTTGTGCACCCCAGTCTGCAACCTCTGCTCTCTGTAAAAGTTCTTCTGCACCACATACTTCAAACTCTGCTCTCTGAAAGAAACTTCTACAACCCAGTCTCCGACATCTGCTCTCTGCAACAGTTCTTCTGCACCTCAGACTCCAACCTCTGCTCTCTGCAATAATCCTTCTGCACCCCAGTCTCCAACGTCTGCTCTCTCACACAGTCCTTCTGCATCTCAGACTCCAACCTCTTCTCACTGTAAGATCCTTCTTCACTCCAGTCTCCAACCTCTGCTATCTTCAAAGTTCTTTCTGCACCCCAGTTTCCAACCTCTGTTCTCTATAACAGTCCTTCTGTACTGCAGTCTCCAACCACTGCTCTCTGTAAGGGTCCTTCTGCACCCGAGTCTCCTAACACTGTTCTGTGTAACTCTCCTTCTGCACCTTAGTCTCCAACCTCTGCTCTCTGCTACAGTCCTTCTACACGCCAGTCTAAAACCTCTGCTCTCTGCAATAGTACTACTGCACCCCAGTCTCCAACCTCTGCTCTCTGTATCAATCCTTCTGCACCTCAGTCTCAAAGCTCTGCTCTCTGTAAGGATCCTTTTGCACATCAGTCCTCCAAACTCTACTCTTTGTAACAGTGCTTGTGCACCTCAGTCTCCAACCTCTGCTCTTGGTAAAATCCTTCTGCAACCCAGTCCCCAAACTCTGCTCTCTGTAACAGTCCTCGTGCACCCCAGTCTCCAAACTCTGCTCTCTGTACCAGGCTTTCTTCACCCCAGTTTTCAACATCTGCTCTCTGTATCTGTCCTTCTGCACCCCAGTCTTCAACCTCTGCTCTCTGCAACACTTTCTGCATCCTGTCTCCAACCTCTGCTCGCTGCAACAGTCCTTGTGCACCCAGTCTCCAACATCTTCTTTCTGCAACAGTTCTTCTGTACCTCAGTCTGAAACTCTGCTCTCTGCAACAATCCTTCTGCACCCCAGTCTTCAAACTCTACTCTCTCTAACAGTCCTTCTGTTACATCAGTCTCCAACCTCTGCTTTCTGTAAGACCCTTTTAAACTTAGTCCACATACTCTGCTCATTGAAACATATTCTGCCCCCTAGTCTCCAATCTCTGCTCTTTGTAACAGGCCTTCTGAACCCCAGTCTCCAACCAGTGCTCTATGTAAGATAAATTCTTCACCCCAGTCTCCAACAGCTACTCTCTGCAACGAAGCTTGTGCACCCCAGTCTCCAACATCTGCTCTCTGCAACAGTCCTTCTGCACCCCAGTCTCCAAACTCTGTTCTCTGCAACATTAGTTCTTCATCCCAGTGTCCAACCTCTGCCCTCTATACCAGTCCTTCTGTACCAAAGTCTCCAAACTCTGCTCTCTTTATCCATCTTTCTGCACCCCAGTATCCAATATCTGCTTTCTCTGTAAGTTCTTCTGAAACCCAGTCTCCAATATCTGCTCTCTTTAACAGTCTTTCTGCACCTCAGTCTCCAAACTCTGCTTTCTGCAAGAGTCTTCCTACACCACAATATCCAACATCTGCTCTCTGCAACATTCCTTCTGCACCCCAGTCTCCTACCTGTGCTCTCTGTAAAAGTCCTTCTGCACCCCAATCTCAAACCTCTGTTCTCTCCAACGATCTTTCTACAACTCAGTCTCCAACTTCTTCTCTCTGCAACGATCCTTCTGCATCCCAGTCTCAAACATCTGCACTCTGTAACAGTCCTTCTACACCTCAGTCTCCAACCTGTGCTCTCTGCAACAGTCTTTTTGCACCCCAATCTCCAACATGTGCTTTCAACAGTCATTCTATACCCCAGTATCCAACCTCTGCTCTGCACTCTTAAACAGTCCGTCTGCACCCCACTCTCCAACATCTGCTCTCTGTAACAGTCCTTCTGCACCTCATTCTCCAAACCCTGCTCTCTGATAGAAACTTCTACAACCAAGTCTCCAAACGCTGCTCTCTGTAACAGTCCTTCTGCACCCCATTCATCAACATCTGTTCTCAGCAACAGTCCTTATGCACCCCAGTCTCCAAACTCTGCTCTTCGCAAAAGTCCTTCTGTACACCAGTACCCAACCTCAGCTCTCTGAAAGATCCTTCTGCACCCAAGTCTCTAAACTCTACTCTCTGTAACAGTCCTTCTGCACCCCAGTCTCCTAACTATTCTCTCTGTAACAATCCTTCTGCACATTAGTCTTTAACCTCTGCTCTCATAAACGGTCCTTTTGCACCTCAGTCTCCAACATATGTTCTCTGCAACAGTTTTTCTGCACCACAGACTGCAACATCTGCTCTTTGTAACAGTCCTTCTGTACTGCAGTATCCAAACTCTGCTCTTTGTAATGGTCCTTCTGGACCCCAGTCTCTCATCACTGCTTTCAGTATCAGTCCTTCTGCACCCCAGTCTCCAACCTCTTCTCTCTGTAACATTCCTTCTGCACCTCACTCTTCATCTCTGCTCTCTGTATCAGTCCTTTTGCACCCCTGTTTAAAAACTCTGCTCTCTGAAACAGTCCTTCTGCACCTCAGTCTCCAAAAACTGCTTTAATCAACAGTCTTTCTACACACCAGTCTCCAAACTCTGCTCTCTTGGAAAGTACTTTTATACCCCCGTCTCCATAATCTGCTCTCTGCACCGATCCTTCTGCACCTTATTCTCCAACGTCTGCTCTGCAACAGTCTCTCTGCAACCCAGTCTCCAAACTCTGCTCTCTATAAGATCCTTCTGTACCCTAGTTTCCAAACTCTGCTCTCTGTAACATTCCCCCTGCATCCCAGTCTCCAACCTCTGCTCTCTTCAATGGTCCCTCTTCACCCCAGTCTCCAACCTTATTCTCAAAAACAGTTCTTCTGTACCTCAGTCTTCAACCTCAGTTCTCTGATAGGGTCCTTCTTCACCCCAGTCTCCAAAATCTGCTTTCTGTATCAGTGCTTCTGCACCACAGTCTCCAAACTCTGCTCTCTGTAACAGTCTGTCTGCACCTCCCTCTGCAACGTCTGCTCTCTGCAACAATCCTTCTGCACCCCAGTCTTCAACCTCTGCGCTCTGTAACATTCCTTCTGTACTGCAGTCTCCAACCTCTGCTCTCTGTTACGGTCCTTCTGCACCCGAGTCTCCAAACTCTGCGTTATGTATCTGTCATTCTGCACCCCAGTCTCCAACCTCTGCTTTCTGTAACAGTCCTTCTGCACCTCAGACTCCAAACACTGTTCTCTGCAATAGTCCTCCTGTGTCCCAATCTCCAACCTCTGCTCTCTGCAACAGTTTTTATGCACCTTAGTTTTTATGCAACTCAGCTCTCTGTAAGATCCTTCTGAAACCCAGTCTCCAACCTTTGCTTTCTGCAATGGTCCTTCTGCATCCCAGTCTTCAAACTCTGATCTCTACAATAGTTATTCTGCACCCCAGTCTAAAACCTCTGTTCTCTGTAACAGTCTTTCTGTACCGCAGTCTCCAAACTCTGTTCTCTCTAAGGGTTTTCCTGCACTACATTGTCCAACCTCTGCTTTCTGTATCAGTATTTTTGCACCACATTCTCAAAACACTGCTGTCTGTATCAGTCCGTCTGCACCTCAGTCTGCAACCTCCGCTTCTTGCAATAGTCCATATGCACCCCAGTCTTTAAATTCCGCTCTCTGTCACATTTCTTCTGCACCCCAGTCTCCAACATCTGCTGTCTGCAACAGTCCTTCTCCAACCCAGTCTCCAAACTCTGCTCTCTGCAAAAGTCCTTCTACATCCCAGTCTCCAACCTCTGCTTTCTGTATCACTTTTTCTGCACCACAGTTTTCAAACTCTGCTCTCTGTAACGGTCTTTCTGCACCTCACTCTGCAACCTCTGCTCTCTGCAAAAATCCCTCTGCACCCCAGTCTTCAACCTCTGCTCTCTGTAACAGTCCTTCTGTACTGCAGTGTCCAATCTCTGCTCTCTGTAACAGTTCTTCTGCACCCGAGTCTCCAAACTTTGCGTTATGTATCAGTAATTCTGCACAGCAGTCTCCAAACTCTGCTCTCTGTAACAGTCCTTCTGCACCTCAGACTCAAATCTCTGTTCTCTGCAAAAGTACTTCTGTGCCCCTATCTCCAACCTCTGCTCTTTGCAACAGTGCTTCTGCTCCTCAGTTTCCAAACTATGCTCTCTGTAGGATCCTTCTGAAACCCAGTCTCCAACCTCTGCTTTCTGCAATGGTCCTTCTGAACCTCAGACTCCAACCTCTGTTCTCTGAAAAAGTCCTTCTACACCCCAGTCTCCATAATCTGCTCGCACCAACGATCCTTCTGCACCCAAGTCTCAAACGTCTGCTCTCTGCAACAGTCCTTCTCTACCACAGTCTCAAACCTCTGGTCTCTGCAACAGTTCCATCTGCACCCCAGTCTCCAACCTCTGCTTTCTGTATCAGTCCTTCTGCACCCCAATCTACAACCTCTGCTCTCTTAACAGTCCTTCTTCACCTCAGTCTCCAAATTCAGCTTTCTGCAAACTTCCTTCCGCACCCCAGTCTCTAACCTCTGCTCTCTACGACGATCCTTCTGCACCCTAGTCTCAAACCTCTTCTCGCTGCAACAGTCCTTCTGAAACCCAGTCTCCAACATCTTCTCTCTGCAACAGTTCTTCAGTACCTCAGTCTAAAAACTCTGCTCTCTGCAATAATATTTCTGCACCCCATTCTCCAACCTCTGCTCTCTTTAACAATCATTTTGTACCTCAGTCTACAACCTCTGCTCTAGGCAACAGTACTTCTGCACCCCACTCTCCAATGTCTGCTCTCTGCAACAGTAATTCTAAACCCCAGTCTCCAAACTCTGCTCTCTGCAACAGTCCTTCTACACCCCTGTTTCCATACTCGGATAGCCCCAACGATCCTTCATCATCCCAGTCTCCAACCTCCGGTCTCTACATCAGTTCTTTTGAATCCTAGTCTCCAACCTCTGCTCTTAGTAACAGTCCTTCTGTACCGCAGTCTCCATTTGCTATTCTTTGTAAGGGTCCTTATGCACCCCAGTATCCAACCTCTGCTTTCTGTATCAATCATTTTGCACCACAGTCTCAAAACTCTTCCCTCTTTAACAGTCCTTCTGCACCTCAGTCTGCAACCTCTGATCTTTTCACAAGTCCTTTTGCATCCCAGTCTTCATCCTCTGCTCTCTGCAAAAGTCTTTTGCACCCCAATCTCCAATATTTGCTCTCTGCAAAAGTCCTTCTCCACCCAAGTCTCAAAACTCTGCTCTAATAACAGTTCTTCTGTACTGCATTCTCCAACCTCTGCTCTGTGTAAGGGTACTTCTACACACGAGTCTCCAACCTCTGCTTTCTGTATCAGTCCTTCTGCACCCCAGTGCCCAACTTGTGCTCTGTGTAACTGTCCCTCTGCACCTTAGTCTCCAACCTCTGCTCTCATCTACAGTCCTTCTATACCCTAGTCTCCAAACTCTGCTCTCTATAACAATCCTTCTGCACCTCAGTCTCGAACCTTGGCTCTCTGCAACGGTCCTTCTGCACCTGAGTCTCCAACTTCTCCTCTGTATCAGTCCTGTACGCGTGTCTCCCACATATGCTCTCTGTAACAGTCCTTCTTCACCTCAGTCTTCAACCTCTGCTCTGTGTAACAGTCCTTCTGCACCCCAGTGTCCAACATCTGCTCTCTGCAACGATCCTTCTGCATCCCAGTCTCTAAACTCTACTCTACGTAACAGTCCTTTTGCACCTCAGACTCCAAACTCTGCTCTACGTAAGATCCTTCTGCAACCCAGTCTCCAAACTCTGCACTCTGTAACAGCCCTTCTGCACCCCAGTCTCCAACCTCTGCCCTCTGTAACAGGCCTTCTGCACCCCAGTCTCCAAACTCTGCTCTCTGTATCAGTCCTTCTGCACGCCAGTCTCAAACATCTGCTCTTTGTAACAGTCCTTCTGCATCTCAGTCTCCTACATCTGCTCTCTGCAACAGTCCGTCATCAACCCAGATTCCAACTTCTGGTTTCTGCAACAGTCCTTCTACACCCAAGTCTCCAAACTCTGGTGTGTGCAACAGTCCTTCTGCAAACCAGTCTCCAAACTCCGCTCTCTGTAACAATCCTTCTGTGCCTCAGTCTCCAACCTCTACTCTCTGTAACAGTCCTTCGGCACCTCACTCCTCACTCTCCAAAATCTGCTCTTTGTAAGTTCTTTCTACAACCCAGTCTTTAAACACTGCCCTCTGTAACAGTCCTTCTGCACGCCTTCTCCCAACTCTCATTTCTGTAACAGGCCTTCTGCACCCCAGTCTCCAAAGTCTGTTCTCTATAACAATCCTTCTGCACCCCAGTCTCCAACCTCTGTGCTCTGTAACAGTCCTGCTGCACCTCGGTCTACAATCTCTGCTCTCTGTAAGATCCTTCTGCAATCTTGTCTAAAAACTCTGCTCTCAGTAACAGTCCTTCTGCACCTCATTCTCAAAACTCTGTTCTTTCAACACTCATTCTGCACCTCATTTGCCAACCCCTACTCTCTGTAACAATCCTTCTGTACCGCAGTCCCCAAACTCTTCTCTTCACCCCAGTCTCCCAAACTGCACCCATGTCTCCAAACTCTGCTTTCTGTGTCAGTCCTTCTGCACCCCAGTCTACAATCTCTGCTCTCTGTAACAGTTTTTCTGCACCTCATATCCAAACTCTGCTATCTGCAACAGTCCTTATGCACCTCAGTCTCCAACCTCTGCTGTCTGCAAATTTCCTTTTGCACCCCAGTCTTCAACGTGTGCTCGGTGTAACAGTCATTCTGTAGCAAAGTCTCCAAACGCTGCTCTCTGTAACAGTCATTCTTCACCTCATTCTTCAACCTCTGATCTATGAAAGAGTCCTTCTGCACCCCAGTGTCCAACATCTGGTCTCTAAATAGTCTTTCTGCACTCCAGTCTCCAACATCTACTCTCTGCAACAGTCCTTCTGCACCCCAGTGTCCATACTCTGCTCTCTGCAACGATCCTTCTGCACCCCAGTCTCCAACCTCTGCTGTCTGAAAGATCCTTCTGACCCCAGTTTCCAAACTCTGCTCTCTGTAATATTTGTTCTCCACGCCAGTCTCAAACCTCTGCTTTCTGAAATGGTCCTGCTGCACCCCAGCCGCCAACCTCTGTACTCTGCAACACTCCTTCTGCTCCCCAGTCTCCAAACTCTGCTCTCTGTAAAGGTCCTTTTGCACGCCAGTTTCCAACCTATGCTTTCTTTCTCCGTCTTTCTGCACCTCAGTCTCCAACCTCTGCTCTCTCCAAAGTCCTTCAGCACCCCATTCTACAACTTCTGCTCTCTGAAACAGTCCTTCTGAACAACAGTATCCAAAATCTGCTCTCTGAAAAAGTCCTTGTGTACCCTAGTATCCATCCTATGTTTTCTGGAACAGTCCTTCTGTACTGCAGTCTCCAACTTCTGCTCTCTGCAACGAACCTTCTGCACCCCAGTCTAAAACATTTGCCCTCTACAAAAGTCCTTCTGCACCTGAGTCTGAAAACTTTGCTCTCTGCAACAGTCCTTCTGCACCCAAGACGTCAACATCTGCTTTCTGTAACAGTCCTTCTGCACCTCAGTCTCCAAACTCTGCTCTATATAAGATCCTTCTGCAACACAGTCTCCAAAATTTGGTTCCTTTAACAGTCATTCTGCACCTCAGTCTCAAACCTCTTCTCTCTGTAACACTCGATCTACACCTCAGTATGAAACCTCTTCTCTCTGCAGGATCCTTCTGAACCCCAGTCTCCAACCACTGCTCTCTGTAACAGTCCTCCTTCACCTCAGTCTCCAAACTCTGCTCTCTAAGATCCTTTTGCCACCCAGTCTTCTAACTCAGCTCTCTATAACAGTCCTTCTGCACGCCAGTCTTCTACCTCTGCTCTCTTTAACAGGCCTTCTACACCCCAGTCTCCAAACTCTGCTCTCTGTAACAGGCCTTCTACACCCCAATCTCCAAACTCTTCTCTCTGCAATGATCATTCTACACCTCAGTCTCCAACATCTGCTCTCTGTAAGATCCTTCTGCAACCCAGTCTCCCAACTCAGCCTTCTCTAACAGTCCTTCTTCACACCTTCTTCCAACTCTCCTTTTTGTAACAGGCCTTTTGCACCTCAGTCTCCAAAATCTGTTCTCTCTAAGAAGCCTTCTACATCCCAGTCTCCAACCTCTGCTCTCTGCAACAGTCCTTCTGCACCCCAGTCTACAACCTGTGGTCTCTGCAACAGTCCTTCTGCACCTCAGTCTTAAAAAGCTGTTCTCTGCTATGATCCTTTTGTACCTCAGTCCAACCTCTACTCTCTGCAACAGTCCTTCTGCACCTGGGTCCCCAACATCTGCTCTCTGTTAGATCCTTCTTGAACCCAGTCTCCAAACTCTGTGATCTGTAACAGTCATTCTAGGGCCCTTCTCCACACTCTGCTCTCCGTAACAGGCCTTCTGAACCCCAGTCTCCAACCTCTGCTCTCTGTAACAGTCTTTTTGCACCTCAGTCTCCAACCTCTGCTCTCTGCTATGATCCTTCTGCACCCCAGTCTCCAACGTCTCTTCTTCTCAACAGTCCTTCTGCACCTCAGTCTCCAAATTCTGCTCTCTACAACAGTCCTTCTACACTCCAGTCTTCAAACTCTTCTCTGTGTAACAGTCCTTCTGAACCCCAGTCTCCAACCTCTGCTCTCTGTAACAGTCCTTCTGCATCATATTTTCCAACCTCTGCTCTCTGTTACAGTCTTTCCATACCTTAGTCTCCAACCTCTGCTCTCTGTAACGGTCCCTCTACCACAATTTCTAACCTCTGCTTTCTTTAACAGTCCTTCTGCACCGCAGTCTAGCACCTCTTCTCTCTCTAACGATCCTTCTGCAGCCCAGTCTCCACCTCTGCTGTCTTCAATGATTCTTCTGCAACTCAATATCCAACTTCTGTTCTCTTCAATGTTCCTTCTGCCCCCCATTCTCAAACCTCTACTCTCTGTAACTATTTTTCTGCACCTCCATCTCCAACCCCTACTCTCTCAAACCGTCCTTCTACACCCCTGTCTCCAACCTCTTCTCTCTGCAATGATCCTTATGCACCCCAGTCTCCAACATCTGCTCTCTGAAACGGTCCTTCTGCACCTTAGTCTCAAATTACTGTTTTCTGTGTAAGTCTTTCTGAACCACGGTTTCCAACCTATGCACTCTGTAACCGTCCTTGTGCACTTCTGTCTCCAACCTCTGAACTCTGCAACCTTACTTGTGCACCCCATTCTCTAACCTCTGCTCTCTGTAACAGTCCTTCTGCACCCCATTCTCTAACCTCTGGTCTCTGCAACAGTCCTTCTGTAACACAGTCTCCAACATCTGCTGTTTGTAACGGTCCTTCTGCACCCCAGTCTCAACCTCTGCTTTCTGTATCAGTAATTCTGCACCCCAGTCTAAAACCTTTGCTCTCTGTAACATTCTTTCTGCACCTCAGTCTCCAACCTCTTCTCTCTGCGACAGTTTATCTACAACCCAGTCTCCAAACGCTGCTCTCTGCAACAGTTCTTCTGAACCCCAGTCTCCAACATCTGCACTGAAACAATTAGTCTATAAACCATTCTCCAAACTCTGCTCTCTGAAAAGTCCTCCTGTATTGCAGTCTCCAAACTCTACTCTCTGCAACCGTCCTTCTGCACCCTACTCTCGAATCTCTGCTTTCTGTATCAGTCCTTCTAAACCCCAGTCTCCAACCTCTGCTCTCTGTAACAGTCCTTCTGCACCCCAGTCTTCACCTTCTGCTCCCTGCAACAGTTCTACATCACCCCAGTCTTTAACATCTACTCTCTGAAACAGTCCATCTGCATCCCATTCTCCAACCTCTGCTTTCTGCAACAGTCCTTCTGCACCCTGGTCTCCACACTCTTATCTCTGTAACAGTCCTTCTGTACTGCAGTCTCCAACCTATACTCTCTATAAGGTTCATTCTAGACCCAAGTCTCCAACCTCTGATTTCTGTATCAGTCCTTCTGCACCCCAGTCTCCAAACTCTGCTCTCTGTAACAGTCCATCTACACTCCAGTCTTCAACCTCTGCTCTGTGGAACAGTCCTTCTGCAACCCAGTTTCCAATAGCTCCTCTCTGCTACGGTTGTCCTTCTGCATCCCAGTCTCCAACATCTGCTTTCTGCAATCGTCCTACTGCACCCAAGTCTCCGACCTCTGCTCTCTAAAAGGATCCTTCTGCACACCAGTTTCCATCCTCTGCTCTCTGCAATAATCCGACTGCACCCAGTCGCCACCCTCTGCTCTCTGTAACAATCCTTCTGTACTGCAGTCTCCAAACTCTGATCTAAGTAATATTTTTCTGCAACCCAGTCTCCAAACTCTGCTCTCTGTAACAGCCCTTCTGTATGCAGTCTCCAAACTCTGCTCTCCGTAACAGGCCTTCTGAACCCCAGTCTCCAAACTCTGCTCTCTGTATCAGTCCTTCTGCACCCCAGTGTTCAAACTCTGCTCTCTGTAACAGTCTTTCTGCATCTCAGTCTCCTACCTCTGCTCTCTGCAACAGTTCTTTCGCACACCAGTCTCCAACATCTGCACTCTGAAACAGTTCTTCTCCACTCCAGTCTCCAACCTCTGCTCTCTGTAACAGTCCTCCTGTATTGCAGTCTCCAAATTCTGCTCTCTGTAATGGTCCTTCTGCACCTCAGTTTCCAAACTCTGCTTTCTGTATCAGTCCTTCTGCACCTTAGTCTCCAACCTCTGCTATCTAAAACAGTTCTTCTGCACCTCAGTCTCCAACTTCTATTCACTGCAAAAGTCCTTCTGAACCCAAGTATCCAACACCTGCTCGCTGCAACAGTCCTTCTTCACCCCAGTTTCCAACCTCTGCTATCTGAAACAGTCCTCCTGCACTTCAGTCTCCAAACTCTGCTCTCTGTAACACTCCTTCTGCACCCAAGTCTCCAACCTCTGCTCTCTGCAACAGTCCTTTTATACCCCAGTCTCCAACCTCTGCGCTCTGCAATGATCTTTCTGCACCACAGTCTCCAACGTCTGTTCTCTGCAACAGTCTTTCTTACCCCAGTCTCCAGCCTCTGATCTCTGCAAGATCCTTCTGCACCCCAGGTTACAAACTCTGTTCTCTGTGACATTACTTCTGAACCCCAGTCTCCAGCCTCTGCTCTTTGTAACACTACTTCTGTACCCCAGTCTCCAATCTCTGCTCACTGCAACATTTCTTCTCCACACCACTCTCCAAACTGTGCTCTTTATAACTGTCTTTTTTACCCCAGTCTCCAACCTCTGCTCTGTAACGATCCTTCTGCACCTCAGTCTTCAACCTCTGCTCTCTGCAACGATCCTTCTGAACCTCAGTTTGCAACCTCTGCTCTCTGCAACGATCCTCCTGCACCCCAGTTTCCAACCTCTGCTCTCAGTAACAGTCCTTCTACACCTCTGTATCAAACCTCTCCTCTCTATACCAATCCTTCTGCACCTCAGTCTCCAACATCTGCTCTCTTTAACAGTCCTTCTGCACCTCAGTCTCCAAACGATGCTCTCTGTAACAGTCCTTCTGCACCACAGTCTCCAACGTCTACTCTCTGCAACAGTCCTTCTTTACCCCAGTCTCCAACCTCTGCTCTCTGCAACACTCTTTCTGAAACCCAGTCTCAAACCTCTGCTCTCTGTAACAATCCTTCTTCACCTCAGTCTCAAAACTCTGTACTCTGCAACGTTCCTTCTGCACCTCAGTCTCAAACCTCTACTCTCTGTAACAGTTCTTCTCCACCTCATTCTCCAAGCTCTTCTCTCTGTAGTAACCTTCTCCAACCTACTCCCCAAACTCTGCTCTCTGTAACAGTCCTTTTGCACACCAGTCTCCAAACTCTGCTCTCTGCACTGATCCTTCTTCACACCAGTCTCCAACCTCTGGTCTCTGAAACAGTACTTCTGAACCCCAGTCTCCAAAATTTGATCTCTCCAACAGTCCTTCTGCAACTCAGTCTGAAAACTCTGCTCTCTGTAATGATCATTCTGAAGCTCAGTCTCCTACCTCTGATCTCTGAAAGACCCTTCTGCATCCCAGTCTCCAAACTCTGCTCTCTGTAACAGTCTTTCTGAACAACAGTTTCCAAAATCGGCTCTCTGTAAGAGGAATTATGCAACCTAGTCTCAAACCTCTGCTCTCTGTAACAGGCCTCCTGAAACCCAGTCTCCAACCTCTTCTCTCTGCAATGATTCTTCTCCACAACTGTCTCAAACCTCTGCTCTCGGCAAAAGTCCTTCTGCATTCTTGTCTCCAACCTCTGCTCTCTGTAAGATCCTTATTCACTCGAGTCTCCAAACTCTCCTCTCTGTAAAAATCCTTCTACACCTCAGTCTCCAACATCTGCTCTTTGCAATAGTTCTTCTGCACCGCAGTCTGAAAACTACGCTCTCTGCAACGACCTTTCTGCACCCCAATCTCTTACCTCTACTCTCTTTAAAAGTCCTTCTGAACCTCTGTCTCCCAACTCTGCTTTTTTCAGATCCTTCTGCAAACCAATCTTTAAACTCTGCACTCTGTAACAGTCCTGCTGCAAAAAAGTCTCCAACCTCAGCTCTCTGTAAAAGTCCTTCTGCACCTCAGTCTCCAAACTCTGCTCTCTGTAACAGTCCTTCTTCACCTCAGTCTCAAACCTCTACTCTCTGTAACAGTCTTTCTGTACCTCAGTCTGAAACCTCTGCTCTGTGCATGATCCACAAACACCCAGTCTCTAACCACTGCTCTATGTAAGAGTCCACCTACACCTCAGTAACCAAACTCTGCTCTTTGTAAGGTACTTCAGGAACACAGTCTCCTAACACTTCTCTCTATAACAGTCCTTCTGCACCCCACTCTCCAACCTCTCTTCTCTGTAACAGGCCTTCTGCACGGCAGTCTCCAAACTCTGCTCTCTGCAACGATATTTCTGCACCCCAGTCTCCAACCACTGCTCTCTGCAATGATCCTACTGCACCCCAGTCTCCAACCTCTGATCTCTGCAACAGTACTTCTGCACCTCAGTCTTCAACTTCTGCTCTCTGTAAGATGCTTCTGCACCCGTGTCTCCAAGCTCTGCTCCTTGCAACTATCTTTCTGCACCCAAGTCTCCAATCACTTCTCTATGTAAAAGAAATTCTGCACCTCAGTCTCCAATCTCTGCTCTCTGCAACAGTCCGTCTGCACTGAAGACTCAAATTTCTGATTTCTGTATCAGTACTTCTGCACCCCAGTCTCCACCTTCTGCTCTCTCTAAGAGTCCTTCTGCAGTTCAGTCTCCAATCTCTGCTCTCTGCAACATTACTTCTGAACCCCAGTCTCCAATATTTGCTCTCTGCAACAGTCCTTCTGCAACTCAGTCTGAAAACTCTGGTCTCTGCAACGATCATTCTGCACCTCAGTCTCCTACCTTTGCTCTCTGTAAGACCCTTCTGCATCCCAGTCTCCAAACTCTGCTCTCTGTAACAGTCCTTCTGAACAACAGTTTCCAACCTCGGCTCTCTGTAAGAGGAATTCTGCAACCCAGTCTCAAAACTCTGCTCTCTGTAACAGGCCTTCTGAAACCCAGTCTCCAACCTCTTCTCTCTGCAGTGATTCTTCTCCACAACAGTCTCAAACCTCTGCTCTCGGCAAAAGTCCTTCTGCATCCTTGTCTCCAACCTCTGCTCTCTGTAAAATCCTTATGCACTCCAGTCTCCAACCTCTCTTCTCTGTAAAAATCTTTCTGCACCCCAGTCTCCAACATCTGCTCTCTGCAATAGTTCTTCCGCACCGCAGTCTAAAAACTATGCTCTCTGCAACGACTCTTCTGCAACCCAGTCTCCTACCTCTGCTCTCTTTAACAGTCCTTCTGCACCTTTGTCTCCCAACTCTGCTCTCTGTAACAGTCCTTCTTCACCTCAGTCTCAAACCTCTACTCTCTATAACAGTCTTTCTGTACCTCAGTCTGAAACCTCTGCTCTCTGCATGATCCTTCTACACCCAGTCTCCAAACACTGCTCTCTGTAAGAGTCCACCTAAACCTCAGTAACCAAACTCTGCTCTTTGTAACATCCTTCATCAACCCAGTCTCCTAACACTGCTCACTATAACAGCCCTACTGCACCCCACTCTCCAACCTCTCCTCTCTGTAACAGGCCTTCTGCACGGCAGTCTCCAGACTCTGCTCTCTGCAATGATATTTCTGCACCACAGTCTCCAACCACTGCTCTCTGCAATGATCCTACTGCACCCCAGTCTCCAACCTCTGATCTCTGAAACAGTACTTCTGCACCACAGTCTCCAACTTCTACTCTCTGTAAGATCCTTCTGCACCCGTGTCTCCAAGCTCTGCTCCTTGAAACTATCCTTCGGCCCCCCAGTCTCCAACCACTTCTCTATGTAAAAGAATTTCTGCACCTCAGTCTCCAATCTCTGCTCTCTGCAACAGTCCTTCTGCACTGCAGACTCCAATCTCTGATTTCTGTATCAGTCCTTCTGCACCCCAGTCTCCAACTTCTGCTCTCTCTAAGAGTCCTTCTGCACCTCAAGCTCCAACCTCTGCTCTCTGCAACAGTCCTTGTGCACCCAGTATAAAACATCTGCTCTCTGTAACATTCCTTCGGCACCCCAGTCTCCAAACTCTGCTATCTGCAACAGTCCTTCGGCACCCCAGTCTCCAAACTCTGCTCTCTGCAACGATCTTTCTGCACCACAGTCTTTAACATCTGCACTTTGCAACAGTCTTTCTGCACCTCAGTCTGAAAACTCTGCTCACTGTAACATTCCTTCTCCACCCCAGTCTCCAACCTCTGTCCTCTGCAACAGTCCTGCTCCCCAGTCTCTGAAATCTGCTCTTTGTAACAGTCCTTCTGTACCAGAGTCTCCAACTTCTGCTCTTTGTAACGGTCCTTCTACACCCCAGTCTCAAAACGCTGCTTTGTTTATAAGTCTGTCTGAACCCCAGTCTCCAACCTCTCTTCTCTGTATCTATCCTTTTGCACCTCAGTCTCAACCTGTGCTCTATGTAAGAGTCCTTCTGCACACCAGTCTCCAACCTCTGCTCTCGGTAACAGTACTGTACAGCAGTCTCCAAACTCTGCTCTCTTTAACGGTCCTTCCGCACACCAATTTAAAAAATCTGCTTCCTGTAACAGTCCTTCTGCACCTGAGTCTCCAAACTCTGCTTTCTTTAACAGTCCTTCTACACCTCAGTCTCCAACCTATGCTCTCTGTAACAGTCCTTCTGCACCTCAGTCTGAAAATTCGGGTCTCTGCATGATCCTTCTGCACCCCAGTCTCCAACCACTGCTCTCGGTAACAGTCCCCCTGCACCTCAGTCTCCAATCTCTGCTCTCTGTAAGATCCTTCATCAACCCAGTCTCCAACCACTGATCTCAGTAACAGACCTTCTGCACCCAAGTCTCTAAATTCTTCTCTCTACAACGATTCTTATCCACACCAGTCTCAAACCTCTGCTCTCTGCAACAGTCCTTTTGCACCACAGTCGACAAACTCTGCTCTCTGCAACAGTCCTTCTGCACCCCAGTCTCCAACCTCTGCTCTCTGTAACCTTCCTTCTGCACCTGAGTCTCCAAACTCTGCTCTCTGTAACAGTCCTTCTGCACCTCAGTCTTCAACCTCTGCTCTCTGCAACAGTTCTTCAGCACCCCATTCTCCAATCTCTGCTCTCTGCAACAGTCTTTTGCACCCCAGTCTCCAACATCTGCTCTCTGCAACAGTCATTCCAACTTCAGTCCAAACTCTGCTCTCTCCAATGATCCTTCTGGACCCAAGGCTCCAACATGTGCTCTCTGCAACAGTCCTTCTGAACCACAGTCTTCAAACTCTGCTCTCTGTAACATCTTTCTGCACGCCAGTTTCCAAATTCTGCTCTATCTAACATTCCTTCTCCACTGCAGTCTGTAACCTCTGCTTTCTTTGAGGGTCCTGCGACACTCCAGTCTTTAACCTCTACTCTCGGAAACAGTTCTATTCCGCAGTCTCCAAACTCTGCTCTCCTTGACGGTCCTTCTGCACCCCAATTTCCAAACTCTGCTTCCTGTAACAGTCCTTCTGCACATGAGTCTCAAAACTCTGCTCTCTGTAACAGTCCTTCTACACCTCAGACTCCAACCAATGCTCTGTGTAACAGTCCTTCTGCACCAAAGTCTTTAACCTCTGCTCTCTGTAACTATCCTTCTAAACCCCTGTCTGCAACCTCTGCTCTCTGTAATATCCTTCTGAAACCCAGTCTCTAAACTCTGCTCTCTGTAACAGTGCTTCTGCACACCGGTCTCCAAACTCTGCTCTCATCAAAGATCCTTCCTCACCAAAGTCTCCAACCTCTGCACTCTGCAACAATCCTTCTGTACCCAGTCTCCAACATGTGCTCTCTGCAACAGTCCTTCTGCACCTCAGTCTGAAAACTCTGCTCACTGCAACGACGCTCCTTCACCCCAGTCTTTAACCTCTGCTCTCTGCAACAGTCCTTCTGCATCCCAGTCTTCAATATCTGCTCTCTGCAACATTCCTTCTGCAACTCAGTCTGAAATCTGTGCTCTCTGCAGTGATCCTTCTGCACCTCAGTCTCCTAACTCTGCTCTTTGTAAGTGCCTTCTGCAACCCAGTCTCCAGACTCTGCTCTTAGCAACAGTGCTTCTGCACCCTAGTCTCGAACCTCTGCTCTCTGTAAGATCCTTATGCACTCCAGTCTTGAACCTCTGCTCTCTGCAACACTCCTTCTGCATCCCAGTCTCCAAAATCTGCTCTCTGCAACAGTTCTTCAGCACATCAGTCTGAAAACTCTGCTCTCTGCAACGACCGTTCTGCCTCCCAGTCTCCTTACTCTACTCTCTGTAACAGACCTTCTAAAGCTGAGTATCCCAACTCTGCTCTCTTCAACATCCTTCTGCAACCCAGTCTCCAAACTCTGCTCTCTGTAAAAGGCCTTCTGCAACCCATTCTCCAACCTCTTCTCTCTGCAATGATTCTTCTCCACACCAGTCTCCAACATCTGCTATCTGCAACAGTCCTTTTGCACCCAGTGTCCAAACTCTGCTATCTGTAAGATCCAACTGAACCTCAGTCTTTAACCTCTGCTTTCTGTAACAGTCCTACTGCACCCCAGTCTCAAAACTCTTCTCTTTGTAACAGTCCTTTTGCACCTCAGTCTCCAAACTCTGCTCTCTGTAGCAGTCCTTCTGCACCTCAGTCTAAAATCTCTGCTCTCTGCAACAGTTCTTCTGCACCCCAGTCTCCAAACTCTGCTATCTGCAACGCTCCTTCTGGACCCCAGTCTCCAACATGTGCTCTCTTCAACAGTCCTTCTGAACCACAGTCTCCAACCTATGCTTTTTGTAAAATTCTTGTGCACTCCAGATTCCATACTCTGCACTCTGTAACATTTCTTCTCCACCCCAGTATCCAAAAGCTGTCCTCTGCAACACTCCTTCTGCTCCCCAGTCTTCGACATCTGGTCCTTCTGTACCGCAGTCTCCAACCTGTGGTCTTTGTAACGGTCCTTCTACACCCCAGTCTCCAACCTCTATTTTCTGTATAAGTCTGTCTGAACTGCAGTATCCAACCTCTGTTCTCTGTATCTATCTTTCTGCACCTCAGTCTCCAAACTCTGTTCTCTGCAACAGTCCTTCTGCACCTCAGTCTCCAACCTCTACTCTCTGTAACAGTCCTTCTGCACTTCAGTCTCCAACCTCTTGTCTCTGTAGCATCTTTCTAAAACCCAGTTTCCAAACTCTACTCTCTGTAACAATCCTTCTGCACACCAGTCTCCAACCTCTGCTCTCTGAAACGATCCTTCTCAACCCCAGTCTCCAATGTCTGCTCTCTGCCACAGTCCTTCTGCACCCCAGTCTCCAATATCTGCTCTCTGCAACAGTCATTCTGCACTTCAGTGAAAAAACTCTGCTGTATGTAACGAACCTTCTACACCTCAGTCTCCGAACTCTGCTCTCGGTAAAATCCTTCTGCTACCCAATCTTTAAACTCTGCACTCGGTAATCGTCCTTCTGCACCCCAGTCGCCAACATCTGCTCTCTGCAACAGTCCTTCTACACCCCAGTCTCCAACTCTGCTTTCTGCAACGATCTTTCTGAATCCCAGTCTCCAACGTCTGCTCTCTGCAAGAGTCCTTCTTGACCACAGTCTTCAAGCTCTGCTCTCTGTAACAATCCTTCTGCACCCCTGTCTGCAACCTCTGCCCTCTGAAAGATCCTTCTGCAACCCAGTTTCAAACTCTGCTCTCTGTAACAGTGCTTCTGCCAACCGGTCTCCAACGTCTTCTCTCTGCAAGATTCCTTCTTCACCAAAGTCTCCAAACTCTGCTCTCTGCAACACTCCTTTCTCACCCCAGTCTCCAATATCTGGTCTCTGCAACAGTCCTTTTGCACCTCACTTTGAAAAGTCTGCTCACTGCAAGGACCCTTCTGCACCACAGTCTCCTACTTCTACTCTCTCTAACAGTCCTTCTGCACCTCATTCTCAAAACTCTGCTCTTTGTAAGATCCTTCTACAACCCAGTCTTTAAACTCTGCACTCTGTAACAGTCCTTCTGCCCAACAGTCTCCAAACTCTGCTCTCTGTAACATGACTTCTGCCACGCAGTCTCCAAACTCTGCTCTTTTTGATAGGCCTTCTGCACCCCAGTCTCCAACCTCTTCTGCACCCCAGTCTCCAGAATCTGCTCTCTGCAACAGTAATTTTGGACCCCAACCTCAAAACTCTTCTCTCTGTAAGATCCATCTAAACTCCCGACTCCAAACTCTTCTCTCTGTAACAGTCATCTGCACCCCAGTCTCCAAACACTGCTCTCTGTAACAGTACTTCTGCACCTCAGTCTCCAACCTCTGCTCTGTGTAAGTCCTTCTGCACCCCAGTCTCTAAAATCTGCTCTCTGCCACAGTCCTTCTGCACCCTGGTCTCCAACATCTGCTCTCTGGAACAATCCTTCTGCTCCCCAGTCTCAAAACTGTGCTTTCTGCAACGATCCTTCTGGACCCCAGGCTCCATGGTCTGCTCTCTGCATCAGTCTTACTGCAAAACAGTCTCCAACCTCTTCTAATTGTTACATCCTTCTGCACTCTAGTTTCCAAACTCTGCACTCTGTAACATTCTTTCTCCACCGGAGTCTCAAACCTCTGTCTTCTGCAACAGTCTTCTGCTCCCCAGTCATCAAGATCTACTCTCTGTAACAGTTCTAATGTACCACAGTCTCCAACCTCTGCTCTTTTTAACGGTCCTTCTACACCACAGTCTCCAACCTCTGCTTTCTGTATCAGTCTTTCAGAACCCCAATATCTAACCTCTGTTCTCTGTATCTATTCTTCTGCACCTCAGTCTCCAACCTGTGCTCTATGTAAGAGTCCTTCTGCACCCCAGTCTCCAACCTCTTCTCTCGGTAACAGTCTTATACCGCAGTCTCCAAACTCTGCTCTCTGTAACGGTCCTTCTGCATCCCAATTTACAAACTCTACTTCCTATAAGAGTCCTTCTGCACCCCAGTCTCCAACCTCTGCTCTCTGCAACAGTCCTTCTGCACCCCAGTCTCCAATCTCTGCTCTCTGCAACGATACTTCCGGACTCTAGTCTCCAACCTCTACTCTCTGCAACAGTCCTTCTGCACCACAGTCTCAAACCTCTGCTCTCTTTAAGATCTTTCTGCACTCCAGTTTACAAAATCTGCTCTCTCAAACATTTCTTCTCCATCTCAGTCTTTAACCTCTGCTTTCGGCAAGGGTGGGCACCCCAGTCTCCAACCTCTGTCCTCTGCAACAGTCCATCTGAACCCCAGTATTGAAACTCTGCTCTCAATAACAGTCCTTCTGTTCCGCAGTCTCAAACCTTTGCTCTCTGGAACGGTCCTTCTGCACCCCAGTCTCCAAAATCTGCTTTCTATATCAGTCATTCTGAACCCCAGTCTCAAACTCTGCTCTCTGTATCTATCTTTCTGCACCTCAGTATCCAACTTGTGCTCTTTGTAACATTCCATCTGCACCAGAGTCTCCAATCTCTGCTTTCTGTAAGAATTTTTCTATACCACAGTCTCCAAACTCTGGTCTCTGTAACGGTCTTTCTGCACCCTAATTTTCAACCTCTGCTTTCTGTAACAGTCCTTCTGCACCTCAGTCTCCAAACTCTGCTCTCTGTAACAGTCCTTCTACACCTCAGTCTCCAACCTCTGCTCTTTGTAACAGTACTTCTGCACCTCAGCCTGAAACCTCTGTTCTCTGCACGATCCTTCTGCACCCCAGTCTCCAACCACTGCTCTCTGTACAGTCCACCTGAACGTCAGTCTCCAACCTTGGCTATCTGTAAGATCCTTCAGCAACCCAGTATCCAAACTCTGCTCTCTATAACAGTCTTTCTGCAACCCAGTCTCCAAACTCTCCTCTCTCTCACAGGCCTTCTGCACGCCAGTCTCCAAACTCTGCTCTCTGTAGCAGGCCTTCTGCACCACTGTCTCCAACCTCTGCTCTCTGCAACAATCCTTCAGAACCCCAGTCTCCAACCTCTGCTCTCTGCAACAGTCCTTCTGCACCTCAGTGTCAAAATTCTGCTTACTGTAAGAACCTTTTGCACCCCTGTATCAAACCTCTGCACTCTTTAATAGTGCTTCTGCACCTTAGTTTCCAAACTCTGCTCTCTGTAACAAAACTTCCGCACCTCATTCTCCACCATCTGATCTTTGCAACAGTCCTTCTGCACCCCAGTCTCCAAACTTTGCTCTCTATAACAGTTCTTCTGCAACCTAGTTACAAATATCTGCTCTATGCAACACTCCTTCTGCACCCCAGTCTCCAACATCTGCTCTCTGCAACAGTCCTTCTGCAGCCTAGTCCCCAACATCTGCTCTCTGCAACAGTTTTCTGCACCTCAGTCTTAAAACTCTGCTCTCTGCAACGACCCTTCTGCAACCCAGTCTCCTACATCTGCTCTCCCTAACAGTCCTTCTGCAACTCAGTCTCCCAACTCTGCTCTCTGTAAGATCCTTCTGAAACCCAGTCTTTAAACTCTGCTCTCTGTAACAGGCCTTCTCCAACCCAGTCTCCAACCTCTTCTCTCTGCAATGATTCTTCTCCACCCCAGTCTCCAACATCTGCTCTCTGCAACAGTCTTTTTGAACACCAGTCTCCAAACTCTGCTCTCTGTAAGATCCATCTGAACGCCAGTCTCCAACCTCTGCTCTCTGTAACAGTCTTTCTGCACCCCAGTCTCCTAACTCTGCTCTCTGTAACAGTCCTTCTGCACCTCAGTCTCCAAACTCTGCTCTGTGTAACAGTCCTTCTGCACCCCAGTATCTAAAATCTGCTCTCTGCAACAGTCATTCTGCACTTCAGTGAAAAAACTCTGCTGTATGCAACGAACCTTCTACACCTCAGTCTCCGAACTCTGCTCTCGGTAAAATCCTTCTGCTACCCAATCTTTAAACTCTGCACTCGGTAATCGTCCTTCTGCACCCCAGTCGCCAACATCTGCTCTCTGCAACAGTCCTTCTACACCCCAGTCTCCAACTCTGCTTTCTGCAACGATCTTTCTGAATCCCAGTCTCCAACGTCTGCTCTCTGCAAGAGTCCTTCTTGACCACAGTCTTCAAGCTCTGCTCTCTGTAACAATCCTTCTGCACCCCTGTCTGCAACCTCTGCCCTCTGAAAGATTCTTCTGCAACCCAGTTTCAAACTCTGCTCTCTGTAACAGTGCTTCTGCCACCCGGTCTCCAACGTCTTCTCTCTGCAAGATTCCTTCTTCACCAAAGTCTCCAAACTCTGCTCTCTGCAACAGTTCTTCTGCACCCCTTCTCCAAACTCTGCTCTTCGTAACAGGCTTTCTGAACCCCTGTCTCCAACCTCTGTTCTCTATAACGATCCTTCTGCACCCCAGTCTCCAACCTCTGCTTTCTTTACCAGTTCTTCACCTCCTTAGTCTTCAAACTCTGCTCTCTGTAACAGACTTTCTGCACCTCAGTCTCCAACCTCTGCTCTCTGCAACAGTCCTTCTGCACCCCAGTCTCCAACATGTGCTCTCTGCAAAAGTCCTTCTGCACCTCAGTCTGAAAACTCTGTTCTCTTCAACAATCCTTCTGCACCCTAGTCACCAACCTCTGCTCTCTGTAACAGTCCTGCTGCACCTTTGTCTACAACCTCTGCTCTCTGTAAGATCCTTATGCAACCTTGTCTAAAAACTCTGCTCACTGTAACAGTTCTTCTGCACCCTAGTCACTGACCTCTGCTCTCTGCAACAGGCCTTTTGCACATCAATCTCCAACCTCTACTCTCTGTAACAGTCCTTTTGCACCTCAGTCTCCAACCTCTGCTCTCTGCAACAGTCCTTTTGCACCTCAGTCTCCAATCTCTGCTCTAAGCAACGATTCATCTGCACCTCAGTATCCAAACTCTACTCTCTGTAACAGACCTTCTGCTCCCCAGTCTCTAACCTCTGCTGTCTGCAACGATCCTTCTTCACCCCAGTCTGCAACGTCTGCTCTCTTCAACAAACCTACTGCACCCTAGTCTCCATCTTCTGCTCTCTGCAACAATCCTTCTGCAACCCAGTCTCCAACATCTGCACTATGCAACAGTTTTTCTGCACCCCTGTCTTCAACCTCTGCTCTATGTAATATCTTTCTGCACCACAGTTTCAAAACTCTGCTCCCAGTAACATTCCAACTCTACCCCAGTCTCCAACCTCTGCTTTCTGCAAAGGTACTGCTGCACATGAGTCTCCAACCTCTGCTCTCTGTAAGATCCTTCTGCACCCTAGTCTCAAAACTCTGCTCTCTGTAACAATCCTTCTGCACCTCAGTCTCCAACATGTGCTCTCCGCAAAAGTTTTTCTGCACCCCACTCTCTAACCTCTTCTTTCTACAACAGTTTTTCTGCACCCTAGTTACCAACATCTGCTTTCTGCAACAGTTCTTCTGCACCCCAGTCTCCAACATCTGCTCTTTGCCGCACTTCTTCTGCACCTCAGAATGAAAACTCTGCTCTCTGCAACGACACTTCTGCACCCCAGTCTCCTACCTCTGCTCTCTGTAACTGTCCTTCTGCACCTCAGTCTCTCAACTCTGCTCTCTGTAAGATACTTGTGCAACCCAGTCTTTTAACTTTGCACTCTGTAACAGTCCTTCTGAACCCCAGTCTCCAAACTCAGCTCTCTGCAAGGATCCTCCTGGACCCCAGTATCCAACGTCTGCACTCATTAACAGTCCTTCTGCACCACAGTCTCCAACCTCTGCTCTCTGTTAAGATCCTTCTGCACTCCAGTTTCAAAACTCTGCTCTCTTTAACATTGCTTCTCCACCACAGTCTACAACCTCTGTCCTCAGCAACAGTCTTCTTCTCCCAAGACTCCGAAATCTTCTCTCTGTAACAGTCCTTCTGTACCGCAGTCTCCAACCTCTGCTCTTTGTAAAGGTCCTTCTAAATCCCAGTCTCCAACCTCTGCTTTCTGTAACAGTCTTTCTGAACCCCAGTATCCAAACTCTGTTCTCTGTATCTATCCTTCTTCACCTCAGTCTCCTTCCTCTGTTCTATGTAAGAGTCCTTCTGAACCCCAGTCTTTAACCTTTGCTCTCGGTAACAATCCTATACCGCAGTCTCCAACCTCTGCTCTCTGTAACGGTCGTTGTGCACCCCAATTTTCAAACTATGCTTCCTGTAACAGTCCTTCTGCACCTTATTCTCCAAACTGTCCTCTTTGTAACAGTCCTTCTACACCTCAGTATCCAACGTCTGCTCTCTGTAACAGTCCTTCTGCAACTCAGTCTGAAACCTCTGCTCTCTGCACGATCCTTCTGCACCCCAGTTTAAAACCACTGCTCTCTGTAACAGTCCTCCTGCACCTCAGTCTCCAACCTCTGCTCTCTGTAAGATCTTTCAGCAATCCAGTCTCCAAACACTTCTCTCTATAACAGTCTTTCTGCACCCCAGTCTCCAAAATTTCCTCTCTGTAACAGGCCTTTTGCACTCCAGTTTCCCAACTCTGCTCTCTGCAACGAACCTTCTGCACCCCAGTCTCAAACCTCTGCTCTCTGTAATGATCCTACTGCACCCCAGTCTCAAACCTCTGATCTCTACAATAGTCCTTCTGCACCTCAGCCTGAAACCTCTACTCTCTGTATGATCCTTCTTCACCCCAGTCTCCAACATCTACTCTATGGAACAGGACTTCTGCACCTCAGTCTCCCACCCCTCCTCTCTGTAAAAGGCCTTCTGCAGGCCAGTCTCCAATCTCTACTCTCTGTAGCAGGCTTCGGCACCCCAGTCTCCAAAATCTGCTCTCTACAACGATCCTTCTGCACCCCAGTCTCCAACCTTGCTCTCTTCAATAATCCTAGTGCACCCCAGTCTCCAACCTCTGATCTCTGCAACAGTGCTTCTGCACCTCAGTCTCCAAATTCTGCTCTCTGTGAGATCCTTCTGCACCCCTGTTTCTGACCTCTGCTCTCTGTAACAGTCCTTCTGCATCTTAGTCTCAAAACTCTGCTCTCTGTTACAGGCCTTCCACACCTCAGTCTCCAAACTCTGCTTTCTGCAACAGTCCTCTGCACCCCAGTCTCCAACCTCTACTCTCTAAAACAGTCCTTCTGCACCACAGTCTCCAACCTCTGCTCTCTGTAATATCCTTCTGCACTCCAGTTTCCAGACTCTTCTTTTTGTAACATTATTTCTCCACCCCAGTTTCCAACCTCTGTGCTCTGAAACAGTACTTCTGCTTCCCAGATTCCAAGATCTGCTTTCTGTAACAGTTCTTCTTTACCGCAGTCGTTAACCTGTGCTATTTGTAAGGGTCCTTCTACACCCTAGTCTCCAAAATCTGCTTTCTGTATCAGTCTGTCTTAACCCCAGTCTCTAACCTCTGTTCTCTGTATCTAACCTTGTGCACCTCAGTCTCCAACCTATGCTCTATGTAAGAATCATTCTGCACCCCAGTCTCCAACCTCTGCTTTTGGTAGCAGTCTTTCTGCACCCCAGTTTCCAAACTCTGCTTCCTGTAACAGTGCTTATGCACCTGAGTCTCCAAACTCTCCTATGTGTAACAGTCCTTCTAAATCTCAGTTTCCAACGTCTGCTCTTTGTAACCGTCCTTCTTGACCTCAGTCTGAAACCTCTGCTCTCTGCACGATCCTTCTGCACCCCAGTCTCAAACCACTACTCTCTGCAACAGTCCACCTGAACCTCAGTCTTCAACCTCTGCTCTCTGTAAGATCCTTCAGCAACCCAGTCTCCAAACTCTGCTCTCTATAACAGTCCTTCTGCACCCCAGTCTCCAAACTCTCCTCTCTGCAACAGTTCTTCTGCACCCCAGTCTCGAACACCTGCTCTCTGCATCAGTCCTTCTGAACCTCAGTCTGAAAACTCTGCTCCATTAAACCACCCTTCTGCACCCCAGTATCCTAATTCTGCTCTCTGTAACAGTCTTTCTGCACATCATTCTTCCAAATCTGCTCTCTGTAAGATCCTTCTACAACCCAGTCTTTAAACTCTGCCTCTGTAACAGTCCTTCTGCACAAAAGTCTCCAAACTCTGCTCTCTGTAACAGTCCTTCTGTACTGCAGTTTTCAAATTCTTCTCTCTGTAATGGTCCTTCTGGACCCCACTCTCCAACCTCTGCTTTCTCTATCAGTCCTTCTGCACTCAAGTCTCCAAGCTCTGCTCTCTGTAACAGTCCTTCTGTACCTCAGTCTCCAACGTCTGCTCTCTGCAACAGTCTTTTGGCACCCTAATCTTCAACCTCTGGTCTCTGCAAAAGTCCTTCTACACCCAAGTCTTTAACCTGTACACTCTGCAACAGTCCTTCTGCACCTCAGTCTCCAAATTCTGCTCTCTGTAAGATTCTTCTGCACCCCTGTATCCAACATCTGCTCTCTGTAACAGTCCTTCTGCATCTTAGTCTCCAAACTCTGCTCTCTGTTATAGGCCTTCCACACCTCAGTCGCCAAACTCTGCTCTCTGCAACAGTCCTCTGCACCCCAGTCTCCAAACTCTGCTCTCTAAAACAGTCCTTCTGCACCCTAGTTACCAACATCAGCACTCTGCAACAGTCCTTCTGCAGCCCAGTCTTCAACATCTGCTCTCTGCAACAATTCTTCACATCAGTCTGAAAACTCTGCTTTCTACAACGACTTTCTGCACCCCAGTCTTCTACCTCTGCTCTCTGTAACAGTCCTTCTACACCTCAGTCTCAAAACTCTGCTCTCTGTAAGACCCTTCATCAACCCAGTCTTTAAACTCTGCACTCTGTAACAGTCATTCTGCACAACAGTCTTTAAACTCTGCTCTCTGTAACAGGACTTCTGCACTCCAGTCTTCAACCACTTCTCTCTTCAACGATTCTTCTCCACCCCAGTCTCCAACATCTGCTCTCTGCAACAGTCATTTCCACCCCAGTCTTTAAACTCTGCTCTCTGTAAGATCTATCTGAACCCCAGTCTCCAACCTCTGCTCTCTGTAACTGTCCTTTTTCACCCCAGTCATCAAACTCTGCTGTCTGTAACAGTCCTTCTTAACCTCAGTCTCCAATATCTGCTCTCTGCAACAGTACTTCTCCACCCCAGTCTTCAAACTCTGCTCTCTGCAACGTTCCTTCTGGACCCCTTTCTCCAACATCTGCTCTCTGCAACAGTCCTTCTGCACCACAGTCTCCAACCTCTGCTCTCTGTAATATCCTTCTGCACTCCAGTTTCCAGACTCTTCTTTTTGTAACATTATTTCTCCACCCCAGTTTCCAACCTCTGTGCTCTGAAACAGTACTGCTGCTCCCCAGACTCCAAGATCTGCTCTCTGTAACAGTCCTTCTGTACCTGCAGTGGTTAACCTGTGCTATTTGTAAGGGTCCTTCTACACCCCAGTCTCCAACCTCTGCTTTCTGTATCAGTCTGTCTTAACCCCAGTCTCTAACCTCTGTTCTCTGTATCTAACCTTGTGCACCTCAGTCTCCAACCTATGTTCTATGTAAGAATCCTTCTGTACCCCAGTCTCCAACCTCTGGTCTCTGCAAAAGTCCTTCTACACCCAAGTCTTTAACCTGTACACTCTGCAACAGTCCTTCTGCACCTCAGTCTCCAACCTCTGCTCTTTGCAAAGGTCTTTCTGCACCTCAGTCTTCAATATCTTCTCTCTGTAACAGTCCTTCTGCACCCCAGTCTCCAAAATCTGTAACTGTTACAATCTCTCTGTAACAGTTCTTCGGCATCCCAGTTTCCACCCTCTGCTCTCTGCAACGATTTTTATACCCAAGTCTTCAAACTCTGCTCTCTGCAACAGTTCTTCTGCACAACAGTCTCCAGCATCTGCTCTCTGCAACAGTTTTTCTAAACCTCATTCTGAAAACTCAGCTCTCTGCAACGATCATTGTGGACCAAAGTCTACAACCTCTGCTCTCTCTGACAGTCGTTCAGCACCTCAGTCACCAACCTCTGCTCTCTGTAAGATCCTTATGCCACCCAGTCTCCAAACGCTGCTCTATGTTACAGGCCTTCTGCTCCCCAGTTTCCAAGATCTTCTCTGTGTAACAGGTATTCTGCACCTCAGTCTCCAACCTCTTCTCTCTGCAACGATTTTTCTGCACCCCATTCTCCAACCTCTGCTCTCTGCAACAGTCCTATTGCACCCCAGTTTCCAACCTCTGCTCTCTACAACAGTACGTCTATACCACAGTCTCTAAACTCCATTCTCTGTAACGGTCCTTCTGCACCCAAGTCTCCAAACTCTGCTTTCTGTATCTGTCGTTCTGCACCCCAGGATTCAAACTATGCTATCTGTAACAGTCTTTCCCCGCAGTCTCCAACCTCTGCAACAGTGTTCTGCACCCCAGTCTGGAAACACTGCACTCTGCACAGTCCTTCTGCACCCAGTCTCCAACCTCTGCTCCCTTCATCAGTCCTTCATCACCTCAGTCTCCAAACACTGCTCTCTGTAACAGTTTTTCTGCACCTCAGTCTTCAACAACTGCTCTTTGCAACAGGCCTTCTGCACCACAATCTCCAACGTCTGCTCTCTGCAACAATCCTTCTGCTCCACAGTCTCCAAACTTTCCTCTCTGTAAGATCCTTCTGCTCCCCAGTCTCCAAACTCTACACTCAGTATCAGTCCTTTTGCACCCCAGACTCTAAACACTGCTCCCTGTAACAGTTTTTCTGCACCTCAGTCTTAAACAACTGCTCTCTGCAACAGTCCTTCTGCACCCCAGTCTCCAACCTCTGCTCTTTAGAACCGTCCTTCTATACCCCAGTCTCCATAATCTACTCTCTGCAATGATCCTTCTGCACGCAAGTCTCCAACGTCTGCTCTCTGCAACAATCCTTCTGCCCCCCAGTCTCCGAAATTTTTTCTCTGTAAGATTTTTCTACACCTTAGTTTCCAAACTCTGCTCTCTGTAACATTCCTTCTGCACCCCACTCTCCAACATCAGCATTCTGCAATGGTCCCTCTGCACCCCAGTCTCCAACTTTGTTCTCTACAACAGTTCTTCTGTACCACAGTCTTCAACCTCTGTTCTCTGTAAGGGTCCTTCTGCACCCCAGTCTCCAACCTCTGCTTTCTGTGTCAGTCCTTTTGCACCATAGTCTTCAAATTCTGCTCTCTATAACAGTCCTTCTGCAGCTCACTCTTCAAACTCTGCTCTCTGCAACAGTCCTTCTAAACACCAGTATTAAACCTCTGCTCTCTGCAACAGTCCTTCTGAACCCCAGTCTCCAACATCTGCTCTCTTCAATAGTCCTTCTCCACCCCAGTCTTTATCA